>NC_143162.1:14181515-14333030 GCF_047325235.1 Durio zibethinus | reverse complement strand
CTGGGGCACCATCACCGAAGCATCACTGGAGAACCTGACCGGTGGCATTGGGGTTTCGACGATCGGGGTTTCGGGGGAGTGTGCGCACATGATCTGCGATGGGTGCAGGTACTTGGCCCTTATATTGGCCCCTTATCCCTCATCAAACCTCGAAAACTCACACCCCCTTAAAGAGCATTTGAGATTTTACAGGTTTGCTGCCAGTAGCCATTAAAGTGTCTGAAATGGGGACACTTTTTTCAAATGGTAACAAAATCTTGTACACTTCGAGTTTTTAGCTGAATTTTTTATGCATGCCAAAAAAACTACAAGGATCATTTCTACAAAGTTTGGGGCCAAAACTCCTTTCGAAAAAATTTTAAAAAATCTCAAACCGTAAAAAGTTTTGAAAATTGTGAAAAATAGAAAACGAGTCATCTTGCCATGAAACTTCACGTGAAGGCTTAAGGGACCATTGTATGAATTTACAAGCCATAAAAATGGCATTGGCACATAGCAATATAAAGATGTGCCAGAACCCACCTACCACTCTATCGATCCACGGCTTGCGTATCCCGTCTCCCTGGCCAGCGTAGTGCACGCCCGACCGCCCGCCCAATTGTTTCGTCGGTTACCTTAGGCATACGAAGTTGATTCCCAGTCTAAGATCAGACCGGATCGAAGGTTACGGCAACAGGATCGGTAGCACGTAGAGAGGGACTGGCCGATCCCTGAGTTGCACATCCTGCCCCTCTGGCTGACTGAGCGCCTGCACGCTCGTTTTGTGGGTTGACTTAGGCATACGGAGTTCATTCCCAGTCTAAGCAAATAGAGTTCATTCCCAGTCTAAGATCGGACCAGACCGAGGGTCGCGATAGCAGGATCGACAACATGCAGAGGGGGACCCGATCGATCCGCAACTTGCACATTCCACCCTTCTGGTTGGTTGAGCACCCGTACGCTCGTTTCATGGGTTGACTTAGGCAGATGGAGTTTAGGGCCAAAAATACAAGGATCACGTCTACGAAGTTTAGGGCCAAAAATCTTTTCGAAGAAATTTTAAAAAATCTCGAACCACAAAAAGTTTTGAAAATCATGAAAAATAGAAAACGAGTCGTCTTGCCAAGAAACTTCACGGGAAGGCTTAAGGGATCATTGTATGAATTTACATGCCATAAAATTGGCATTGGCACACAGAAATATGAAGATGTGCCTAAACCCACCTACCACCCTATCGATCCACGACTTGTGCATACCGTCTCTCTGGCCGACGTAGTTCCCACTCGCCCGCCAGCTCGTTTCATCGGTTGGCTTAGGCATACGGAGTTCATTCCCAGTCTAAGATTGGACTGGACTAAGGGTTGCGACAGTAGGATCGATAGCACGCAAAGGGGGACCCGGTCGATCCCTGGCTTGCGCATCCCGCCCCTCTGGCCGGTTGAGCGCCCGCACGCTCATTTCGTGGGTTGACTTAGGCATATGAAGTTGTTTCCCAGTCTAAGATCGGACTAGACTAAGGGTTACAGTAGCACATGTTGTGCTCAGGCATGTCCTGGTGCCGTATTTTTCTTCACTGGGGCACCATCGTCGGAGCATCACCGGAGAACCTGACTGGCGACATTGGGGTTTCGGTGATCGGGGGGGCCGGGGGGTGTGCGCACATGATATGCGATGGGTGCTGGTACTTGGCCCTTTATTGGCCCCCTATCCCTCATCAAACCTCGAGAACTCACACCCCCTTAAAGAGCATTTGGGATTTTAAAGGTTTGCTACCAGTAGCCATTAAAGTGTCTGAAATGGGGGCACTTTTTTCAAATGGTCACAAAATCTTGTACACTTCGAGTTTTTAGCTGAATTTTTTTATGCATGCCAAAAAAAATACAAAGATCATGTCTACCAGGTTTGGGGCCAAAAATCCTTCCGAAAAAATTTCAAAAAAATCTGGAACCACAAAAGGTTTCAAAAATCATGAAAAATAGAAAACGAGTCGTCTTGCCATGAAACTTCACGTGAAGGCTCAAGGGACCATTGTATGATTTTACAAGCCATAAAAATGGCATTGGCATGCAGAAATATGAAGATGTGCCTAAACCCACCTACCACCCTATCGATCCACGGCTTGCGCATCCCGTCTCTCAGGCCGGCGTAGTGCCCGCCCGCCCGCCCGCCTGTTTCATTGGTTGGCTTAGGCATACGGAGTTCATTCCTATCTAAGATCAGACCGGATTGAGGGTTGCGGTAGTAGGATCAGCAGCACACAGAGGGGGACCCGGTCGATCCCTGGCTTGTGCATCCTGCCCCTCTGGTCAGCTGAGCGCCCGTATGCTCGTTTCGCGGGTTGACTTAGGCATACAGAGTTCGTTCCCAGTCTAAGCATACGGAGTTCATTCCCAATCTAAGATCGGACCAGATCGAGGGTTACGGTAGCACATGCTGGGCTCAGGCATGTGCTGGTGCCGCATTTTTCTTCGTGGAGGCACCATCGTCGGAGCATCGTCGTGCAACCTGACCGACGGCATTGGGGTTCCGGCGATCGGAGGGGCCGGGGGGGTGCGCACAAGATGTGCGATGGGTGCTGGTACTTGGCCCTTATATTGGCCCCCTATCCATCATCACACTTCGAGAACTCACACCCCCGTAAAGAGCATTTGAGATTTTACAGGTTTGCTACCAGTACCCATTAAAGTGTCTGAAATGGGGACACTTTTTTCAAATGGTCACAAAATATTGTACAGTTTGAGTTTTTAGCTGAATTTTTTTGTCCATGCCAACAAAAATTCAGGGATCACGTCTACCAAGTTTGGGGCCAAAACTCTTTCCAAAAAAATTTTAAAAAATCCCGAACCGTAAAAAGTTTTAAAAATTGTGAAAAATAGAAAACGAGTCGTCTTGCCATGGAACTTCACGTGAAGGCTTAAGGGACCATCGTATGAATTTACAAGCCATAAAAATGGCATTGGCACACAGAAATATGAAGATGTGCCTGAACCCACCTACCACCCTATCGATCCACGGCTTGTGCATCCCGTCTCTCTGGCCGACGTAGTGCTCGCCTGACCGCCTGCCAGCTCGTTCCGTCGGTTGGCTTAGGCATACGAAGTTTATTCCCAGTCTAAGGTCAGACTGGACAAAGGGTTACGGTAGCAGGATCTGCAGCACGTTGAGGGAAACCCGGTCGATCCCCGACTAGTGCATCCTGCCCCTTTAGCCGGCTGAGCGCCCGCACACTTGTTTCGTGGGTTGACTTAGGCATACGGAGTTCATTCCCAGTCTAAGCATACCGAGTTCATTCCTAGTCTAAGATCAGACCAGACCGAGGGTTACGGTAGCACATGCTGGGCTCGGGCATGTGCTGGTGCCGCATTTTGCTTCGTCGGGGCACCAGCACCGGAGCATCACCGGAGAACCTGACCGGCAGCATTGGGGTTCCAGCGATCGAGGGGGCCGGGGGGGTGTGCACACATGATGTGCGATGGGTGCTGGTACTTGGCCCTTATATTGGCGCCCTATCCCTCATCAAACCTCGAAAACTCACACCCCCTTAAAAAGCATTTGAGATTTTACAGGTTTGCTGCCAGTAGCCACTAAAGTGTCTGAAATGGGGGCACTTTTTTCAAATGGTCACAAAATCTTGTACACTTCGAGTTTCTAGCTGAATTTTTTTATGCATGCCAACAAAAATACAAGGATCACGTCTAGCAAGATTGGGGCCAAAACAAGTTGTCTTGCCATGAAACTTCACGTGAAGGCTTAATGGACCATTGTATGAATTTACAAGCCATAAAAATGGCATTGGCATGTAGAAATATGAAGATGTACCTAAACCCACCTACCACCCTATCGATCCACGACTTGCGCATCCCGTCTCTCTGGCCGACGTAGTGCCTGGCCGCCTGTCCTCTCGTTCGTTTCATCGGTTGGCTTAGGCATACGGAGTTAATTCCCAGTCTAAGATCAGACCGGACCGAGGGTTGCGGCAGCAGGATCGACAGCACATAGAGGGGGACACGACCGATCCCCAGCTTGCACATCCTGCCCCTCTGGACGGCTGAGCACCCACACGTTCGTTTCGTGGGTTGACTTAGGCATACGGAGTTCATTCCCAGTCTAGGCATATGGAGTTCATTCCCAGTCTAAGATCAGACTGGACCGAGGTTTGCGTAGCAGGATCGGCAGTACGCAGAAAGGGACCCGAATGATCCTTAGCTTGCGCATCCTGCCCCTCTGGCCGGTTGAGCGCCCGCACGCTCATTTTGTGGGTTGACTTAAGCATACAGAGTTCATTCCCAGTCTAAGCATAAGGAGATCATGCCCAGTCTAAGATCAGAACAGACCGAGGGTTGCGACAGCACATACTGGGCAAGTGCATGTGCTGTTGATGCATTTTTCTTCGTCAGGGCACCATCGCTGGATCATCGTCGGAGAACTTGAGTGGCAGCATTGGGGTTCCAATGATCGGGGGGGCCGGGCGGGTGTGCGCACATGATGTACGGTGGGTGCTGGTACTTGGCCCTTATATTGGCCCCCTATCCCTCATCAAACCTCGAGAACTCACACCCCCTTAAAGAGCATTTGAGATTTTACAGGTTTGCTGCCAGTAGCCATTAAAGTATCTGAAATTGGGACAATTTTTTCAAATGGTCACAAAATCTTGTACACTTCGAGTTTTTAGCTGAATTTTTTTGTGCATGCCAAAAAAAATACAAGGATCACATCTACCAAGTTTGGGGCCAAAAATCTTTGTGAAAAATTTTCAAAAAATCTCGAACCGCAAAAAGTTTCAAAAATCATGAAAAATAAAAAGCAAGTCGTCTTGCCATAAAACTTCACGTGAAGGCTTAAGGGACCATTGTATGAATTTACAAGCCATAAAAATGGCATTGGCACGTAGAAATATGAAGATGTGCCTAAACCCACCTACCACCCTTTCGATCCACGGCTTGCGCATCCCGTCTCTCCGGCCGGCGTAGTGCCCACCCGCCCGCCTGCTCTTTTGCTCGGTTGGCTTAGGCATACGGAGTTCATTCCCAGTCTTAGATCAGACCGGATCGAGGGTTGCGGTAGCAGGATCGACAGCACGCAGAGGGGGACCCGGTCGATCCCCGGCTTGCACATCTTGCCCCTCTGGCCGGCTGAGCACCCACACGCTCGTTTCATGGGTTGACTTAGGCATACGGAGTTCATTCCCAGTGTAAGCATACGAAGTTTATTTCCAGTCTAAGATCAGACTAGACCGAGGGTTGCGGCAACATATGCTGGGCTCAGGCATGTGCTGGTGCCATATTTTTCTTCCCCGGGGCATCATCGCCAGAGCATCGCCAGAGAACCTAACCGGCGGCATTGGGGTTCCGGCGATCGGGGGGGTGTGCCCACATGATGTGCGATGGGTGCTGGTACTTGGCCCTTATATTGGCCCCCTATCCCTCACCAAACCTTGAGAACTCACACCCCCTTAAAGAGCATTGGAGATTTTACAGGTTTGCTGCCAGTAGCCATTAAAGTGTCTGAAATGGGGACACTTTTTTCAAATGGTCACAAAATCTTGTACACTTCGAGTTTTTAGCTGAATTTTTTTATGCATGCCAAGAAAAATACAAGGATCATGTCCACCAAGTTTATTGCCAAAACTCCATTCAAAAAAATTTTAAAAAATCCTGAACCGCAAAAAGTTTCAAAAATCATGAAAAATAAAAAATGAGTCGTCTTGCCATGAAACTTCACGTGAAGGCTTAAGAGACCATTGTATGAATTTACAAGCCATAAAAATGGCATTGGCACACAGAAATATGAAGGTGTGCCTAAACCCACCTACCACCCTATCGATCCATGGCTTGCGCATCCCGCCTCTCTTGCCAGTGTAGTGCCCGCCCGCCCGCTCGCTCGTTTTGTCGGTTAGCTTAGACATACGGAGTTCATTCCCTGTCTCAGATCAGACCGGATCGAAGGCTGTGGCAGTAGCAGCAACAGCACGTAGAGGGGGACCCAATCGATCCCTAGCTTGCGCATCCTGCCCCTTTCGCAGGCTGAGCGCCAGCACGCTCGTTTCGTGGGTTGACTTAGGCATACGGAGTTCATTCCCAGTCTAAGCATACGGAGTTCATTTCCAGTCTAAGATCGGACCGGACCGAGGGTTGCAGTAGCACATGCTGGGCTCAGGCATGTGCTGGTGCAATATTTTTCTTCGCCGGGGCATCATCGCAGGAGCATCGTCGGAGAACCTGACCGGCGGCATTGGGGTTCTAGCGATTGGGGGGGCCGGGGGGGTGTGTGCACATGACATGCAATGGGTGCTGGTACTTGGCCTTTATATTGGCCCCCTATTCCTCATCAAAGCTAGAGACTTCACACCCTCTTAAAGAGCATTTGAGATTTTACAGGTTTGCTACCAGTAGCCGTTAAAGTGTCTGAAATGGCGACACTTTTTTCAAATGGTCACAAAATCTTGTACACTTCGATTTTTTAGCTGAATTTTTTTGTGCATGCCAACAAAAATACAAGGATCACGTCTACCAAATTTGGGGGAAAACTCCTTCCGAAAAAATTTTGAAAAATCTCGAACCGCAAAAAGTTTCAAAAATCATGAAAAATAGAAAATGGGTCGTCTTGCCATGAAACTTCACGTGAAGGCTTAAGGGACCATTGTATGAATTTACAAGCCATAAAAATGGCATTGGCACACAGATATATGAAGATGTGTTTAAACCCACCTACCATCCTATCAATCCACGGCTTGCGCATCCCGTCTCCCTTGTCGGCGTAGTGCCCACCCGCTCGCTCATTTCGTCGGTTGGCTTAGGCATACGAAGTTTAGTCCCAGTCTAAGATCAGATCGGACCAAGGGTTGTGGTAGCAGGATCGGTAGCACGCAGAGGGGCACTCAGCAAATCCCCAGCTTACGCATCCCGCCCCTCTGGCCGACTGAGCAACCGCACGCTCTTTT
The DNA here is from genome assembly GCF_047325235.1 of Durio zibethinus. Lineage (NCBI taxonomy): Eukaryota > Viridiplantae > Streptophyta > Magnoliopsida > Malvales > Malvaceae > Durio > Durio zibethinus. The sequence continues at coordinate 14,326,111 of NC_143162.1, read as the reverse complement.
CGTGGGTTAACTTAGGCATACAGAGTTCATTCCCAGTCTAAGCATACGGAGTTCATTCCCAGTCTAAGATCGGACCAGACCGAGGGTTACGGCAGCACATGCTGGGCTTGGCCATGTGCTGGTGCCGCATTTTTCTTCGCCAGGGCACCATCGCATGAGCATAGCCGGAGAATTTGACTAGTGGTATTGGGGTTCTGGCGATCGGGGGGGCCAGGGGGGATGTGCGCACATGATGTGCGATGGGTGTTGGTACTTGGCCCTTATATTGGCCCCCTATCCCTCATCAAAACTCAAGAACTCATACCCCCTTAAAGAGCATTTGAGATTTTACAGGTTTGCTGCTAGTAGCCATTAAAGTGTCTGAAATGGGGACACTTTTTTCAATTGGTCACAAAATCTTGTACACTTCGAGTTTTTAGCTGAAATGTTTTGTGCATGCCAACAAAAATACAGGGATCAGGTCTACCAAGTTTGGGGCCAAAACTCCTTTCGAAAAAATTTTAAAAAATCTCAAACCGTAAAAAGTTTTAAAAATCATGAAAAATAGAAAACGAGTCGTCTTGCCATGAAACTTCACGTGAAGGCTTAAGGGACCATTGTATGAATTTACAAGCCATAAAAATGGCATTGGCAAGCAGAAATATGAAGATGTACCTTAACCCACCTACCACCCTATCGATCCACGACTTGTGCATCCCGTCTCTCTGGCCGGCGTAGTGCCCGCCCGCCCGCTCGCTCGTTTCGTCGGTTGGCTTAGGCATACGAAGTTCATTCCCAGTCTAAGATCAGACCAGACCATGGGTTACGGTAGTAGGATTGACAGTACGTAGAGGGGGACCTGATCGATCCTCGACTTGCACATCTCGCCCCTCTGGCCGGCTGAGCGCCCGCACGCTCGTTTCGCGGGTTGACTTAGGCATACGGAGTCCATTCCCAGTCTAAGCATACGGAGTTCATTCCCAGTCTAAGATCAGACCAGACCGAGGATTGCGGCAGCACATGCTGGGCTCGGGCATGTGCTGGTGCCACATTTTTCTTCGTCAGGGCACCATCGCCGGAGCATTGTCGGAGAACCTGACCGGCGGCATTGGGGTTCCGGCGATCGAGGGGGCCGGGGGGGATGTGCGCACATGATGTGCGATGGGTGCTGGTACATGGCCCTTATATTGGCCCCCTATCCCTCATCAAACCTCGAGAACTCACACCCCCTTAAAGAGCATTTGAGATTTTACAGGTTTGCTGCTAGTAGCCATTACAGTGTCTGAAATGGGGACACTTTTTTCAAATGGTCACAGAATCTTGTACACTTCGAGTTTTTAGCTGAATTTTTTTTTGCACTCCCAAAAAAATACAAGGATCACGTCTACCAAGTTTGGGGCCAAAAATCCTTCCAAAAAAATTTTAAAAAATCCCGAACCGTAAAAAGTTTCAAAAATCATGAAAAATAGAAAACGAGTCGTCTTGCCATGAAACTTCACGTGATGGCTTAAGGGACCATTGTATGAATTTACAAGCCATAAAAATGGCATTGGCGCACAGCAATTTGAAGATGTACCTAAACCCACCTACCGCCCTATCGATCCACGGCTTGCGCATCCCGTCTCTCTGGCCGGCGTAGTGCCCGCCCGCCCGCTCGTTTCGTCGGTTGGCTTAGGAATACAGAGTTCATTCCCAGTCTAAGATCAGACCGGACATAGGGTTGCAGCAGTAGGATCGACAGCATGCAGAGGAGGACCCGACCGATCCCCGACTTGCGCATCCCGCCCCTCTGGCCGGCTGAGGGCCCGCACGCTCGTTTCATTGCTTGACTTAGGCAAACGGAGTTCATTCCCAGTATAAGCATACGGAGTTCATTCCCAGTCTATGATCAGACCAGACCGAGGATTGCGATAGCACATGCTGGGCTCGGGCATGTGCTGGTGCCGTATTTTTCTCCATCGGGGCACCATCGCCGGAGCATTGCCGGAGAACCTGACCGGCGGCATTGGGGTTCATGCGATCGGGGGGCCGGGGGGGGATGTGCGCACATGATGTGTGATGGGTGCTGGTACTTGGCCCTTATATTGGCCCCCTATCCCTCATCAAACCTTGAGAACTCACACCCCCTTAAAGAGCATTTGAGATTTTACAGGTTTGCTGCCAGTAGCAATTAAAGTGTCTGAAATGCGGACACTTTTTTCAAATGGTCACAGAATCTTGTACACTTCGAGTTTTTAGCTGAATTTTTTTTTGCATGCCAAAAAAAATACAAGGATCACGTCTACCAAGTTTGGGGCCAAAACTCCTTTCGAAAAAATTTTAAAAAATCCAGAACCGCAAAAGTTTCAAAAATCGTTAAAAATGGAAAACAAGTCGTCTTGCCATGAAACTTCACGTTAAGGCTTAAGGGACCATTGTATGAATTTACAAGCCATAAAAATGGCATTGGCTTGCAGAAATATGAAGATGTGCCTAAACCCACCTACCACCCTATCGATCCACGGCTTGCGCATCCCGTCTCTCTGGCCGGCGTAGGGCCTGCCCGCCCGCGCACCCGCTCGTTTCGTCGATTGGCTTTGGCATACAGAGTTCATTCCTAGTCTAAGATCGGACTGGACCGAGGGTTGCGGCAGCAAGATCGGCAGCACGCAAAGGGGGACCCAGTCGATCCCCGACTTTCGCATCCTGCCCCTCTGGCCGGCTGAGCGCCCGTATGCTCATTTCATTGGTTGACATAGGCATACGGAGTTCATTCCCAGTCTAAGCATATGGAGTTCATTCCCAGTCTAAGATCGGACCAGACCGAGGGTTGCGACAGCACTTGCTAGGCTCGGGCATGTGCTGGTGTCAAATTTTTCTTTGTCGAGGTGCCATCGTCAGAGCATCATCAGAGAACCTGACCGACGGCATTGGGGTTCCGACGATCGGGGGGGCCGGGGTGGTGTGCGCACATGATGTGCGATGGGTGCTGGTACTTGGCCCTTATATTGGCCCCCTATCCCTCAACAAACCTCGAGAACTCACACCCCCTTAAAGAGCATTTGAGATTTTACAGGTTTGCTGCCAGTAGCCATTAAAGTGTCTTAAATGGGGACACTTTTTTCGAAAGGTCACAAAATCTTGTACACTTCGAGTTTTTAACTGAATTTTTTTGTGCATGCAAAAAAAAGTGCAAGGATCACGTATACCAAGTTTGGGGCCAAAAGCCCTTCCAAAAAGTTTTAAAAAATCCTGAACCGTAAAAAGTTTCAAAAATCATGAAAAATAGAAAACGAGTCGTCTTGCCATTAGACTTCATGTGAAGGCTTAAGGGACCATTGTATGAATTTACAAGCCATAAAAATGGCATTGGCATGCAGAAATATGAAGATGTGCCTAAACCCACCTACCACCCTATCGATCCATGGCTTGCGCATCCCGTCTCTCTGGCCGACGTAGTACCCGCCCGCCCACCCATCCGCTCGTTTCGTCGGTTGGCTTAGGCATACGGAGTTCATTCCCAGTCCAAGATCAGACTGGATCGAGGGTTGCGATAGCAGGATCGGCAACACGTAAAGGGGGACCCGATCGATCCCCGACTTACGCATCCCGCCCCTCTGGCTGGCTGAGCGTCCGCACGCTCGTTTCATGGGTTGACTTAGGCATACAGAGTTCATTCCCAGTCTAAGATCAGACTGGACCGAAGGTTGTGGCAGTACATGCTGTGCTTGGGCATGTGCTGGTGCCGTATTTTTCTTCATCGGGGCACCATCACCGGAGCATCGCCTGAAAACTTGACCAGCGGCATTGGGGTTCCGGCGATCGGGGGGACCGGGGGGGTCTGCGCACATGATGTGCGATGGGTGCGGGTACTTGGCCCATATATTGGCCCCCTATCCCTCATCAAAGCTCCTGAACTCATGCCCCCTTAAAGAGCATTTGAGATTTTACAGGTTTGCTACCAGTAGCCTTTAAAGTGTCTGAAATGGGGACACTTTTTTCAAATGGTCACAAAATCTTTTACAGTTTGAGTTTTTAGCTGAAAGTTTTTGTGCATGCCAAGAAAAATACAAGGATCATGTCTACCAAGTTTGGGGCCAAAACTCCTTCCGAAGAAATTTTAAAAAATCCTGAACCGCAAAAAGTTTTGAAAATCGTGAAAAATAGAAAACGAGTCGTCTTGCCACGAAACTTCACGTGAAGGCTTAAGGGACCATTGTATGAATTTACAAGCCATAAAAATGGCATTGGCACGCATAAATATGAAGATGTGCCTAAACCCACCTACTACCCTATCGATCCACGGCTTGCGAATCCCGCCTCTCTGGCCGGCGTACTGCCTGCCCCTCTGGCCAACGTACTGCCTGCCCGCCTGCCCGCTTGTTTTGTCGGTTGGCCTAGGGATACGGAGTTTATTCCAAGTCTAAGATCGGACCGGATTGAGGGCTGTGGCAGCAGGATCGACAGCACACAGAGGGGGGCCCGGCCAATCCCTGGCTTGCGCATCCCGCCCCTCTGGCCGGCTGAGCGCCCGCACGCTCGTTTCGTGGGTTGACTTAGGCATACGGAGTTCATTCCCATTCTAAGCATACGGAGTTCATTCCCAGTCTAAGATCAAACAGGACCGAGGGTTGCGGCATGTGCCGGTGCCACATGTGCGGAGCATCGCCAGAAAACCTGACCGACGGCATTGAGGTTCCGGCGATCGGGGGGTCGAGGGGGTTTGCGCACATGATGTGCGATGGGTGCTGGTACTTGGCCCTTATATTGAACCCCTATCCCTCATCAAACCTCGGGAACTCACACCCCCTTAAAGAGCATTTTAGATTTTACAGGTTTGCTGCTAGTAGCCGTTTAAGTGTCTGAAATGGGGACACTTTTTTTAAATGGACACAAAATCTTGTACACTTCGAGTTTTTAGCTGGATTTTTTTGTGCACACCAACAAAAATACAAGGATCACGTCTACCAGGTTTGGGGTGAAAACTCGTTCCGAAAAAATTTTAAGAAATCTCGAACCGCAAAAAGTTTCAAAAATCATTAAAAATAGAAAATGAGTCATCTTGCCATGAAACTTCACGTGAAGGCTTAAGGGACCATTGTATGAATTTACAAGCCATAAAAATGGAATTGGCACGCAGAAATATGAAAATGTGCCTAAACCCACCTACCACCATATCGATCCACGGCTTGTGCATCCCGTCTCTCTGGCCAGCGTAGTCCCCGCCCGCCCGGCCGCTTGTTTCGTCGGTTGGCTTAGGCATATGGAGTTCATTCCCAGTGTAAGATCGGACCGAACCGAGGGTTATGGCAGCAAGATCGGCAGCACGCAGAGTGGGACCCGATCGATCCTCGGCTGACGCATCCCACCCCTCTGGCCGGCTGAGCGCCCGCACGCTCATTTCCTGGACTGACTTAAGCATACGGAGTTCATTCCCAATCTAAGCATATGGAGTTCATTCCCAATCTAAGATCAGACCGGACCGAGGGTTGTGACAGCACATGTTGGGCTCGGGCACGTGTTGGTGCCACATTTTTCATCGCCGGGCACCATCGCCGAAGCATCGTCGGAGAACCTGACCGACCGCATTGGGGTTCCGGCGATCGGGGGGGCCGGGTAGGGTGTGCACAGATGATGTGCGATGGGTGCTGGTACTTGGCCCTTATGTTGGCCCCCTACCCCTCATCAAACCTCGAGACCTCACACCCCCTTAAAGAGCATTTGAGATTTTACAGGTTTGCTGCCAATAGTCGTTAAAGTGTCTGAAATGGGGACACTTTTTTCAAATGGTCACAAAATCTTGTACACTTTGAGTTTTTAGCTAAATTGTTTTGTGCATGCAAACAAAAGTGCAAGGATCACGTCTACCAAGTTTGGGGCCAAAAGCCCTTCCAAAAAATTTTAAAAAATCCTGAACCGTAAAAAGTTTCAAAAATCATGAAAAATAGAAAACGAGTCGTCCTGCCATTAGACTTCATGTGAAGGCTTAAGGGACCATTGTATGAATTTACAAGCCATAAAAATGGCATTGGCATGTAGAAATATGAAGATGTGCCTAAACCCACCTACCACCCTATCGATCCATGGCTTGCGCATCCCGTCTCTTTGGCCGACATAGTACCCGCCCGCCCACCCGTCCGTTCGTTTTGTCGGTTGGCTTAGGCATACGAAGTTCATTCCCAGTCCAAGATCAGACTGGATCGAGGGTTGCGATAGCAGGATCGGCAACACGTAAATGGGGACCCGATTGATCCCCGACTTACGCATCCCGCCCCTCTGGCCGGCTGAGCGCCCGCACGCTTGTTTCATGGGTTGACTTAGGCATACAGAGTTCATTCCCAATCTAAGCATATGGAGTTCATTCCCGGTCTAAGATCGGACCAGACCGAGGGTTGCGACAGCACATGCTGGGCTCGGGCATATGCTGGTGCCTCCTTTTTCTTCGCCTGGGCACCATCACCAGAGCATCGTCGGAGAACCTGACTGGCGGCATTGGGGTTCCGACGATCAAGGGGGCCGGGGGGTGTGCGCACATGATGTGCGATGGGTGCTGGTACTGGGCCCTTTTATTGGCCCCCTATCCCTCATCAAACCTTGAGAACTCACACCCCCTTAAAGATCATTTGAGATTTTATAGGTTTGCTGCCAGTAGCCATTAATGTGTCTGAAATGAGGACACTTTTTTCAAATGGTCACAAAATCTTCTACACTTCGAGTTTTTAGTTGAATTTTTTTGTGCATGCCAACAAAAATACAAGGTTCACGTCTACCAAGTTTGGGGCCAAAAATCCTTTTTGAAAAAATTTTAAAAAATCTCAAACTGCAAAAACTTTCAAAAATCGTGAAAAATAGAAAACGAGTCGTCTTGCCATGAAACTTAACGTGAAGGCTTAAGGGACCATTGTATGCATTTAGAAGCCATAAAAATGGCATTCGCATGCAGAAATATGAAGATGTGCCCAAACCCACGTACCACGCTATCGATCCACGGCTTGCGTATCTCATCTCTCTGGCCGACGTTGTGCCCACCCGCCCACCCGCCCGCTCGTTTCGTCGGTTGGCTAAGGCATACGAAGTTCATTCCCAGTCTAAGATCGGACCGGGCCGAGGGTTACGGTAGTAGGATCGGCAACACGCAAAGGGGGACCCAGCCGATCCCCAGCTTACAAAGGGTACTGGTACTTGGCCCTTATTTTGGCCCCCTATCCCTCATCAAACCTCAAGAACTCACACCCCCTTAAAGAGCATTTGAGATTTTACAAGTTTGCTACCAGTAGCCATTAAAGTTTCTGAAATGGGGACACATTTTTCAAATGGTCACAAAATCTTGTACACTTCGAGTTTTTAGCTGAATTTTTTTGTGCATTCCAACAAAAATAAAATGATCACGTCTACCAGGTTTGAGGCCAAAACTCCTTCTGAAAAAATTTTAAAAAATCTCGAACCACAAAAAGTTTCAAAAATCATGAAAAATGGAAAACGAGTCGTCTTGCCATGAAACTTCACGTGAAGGTTAAGGAACCATTGTATGAATTTAGAAGCCATAAAAATGGCATTGGCACGCAAAAATATAAAGATGTACCTAAACCCACCTACCACCCTATCGATCCACGGCTTGCGCATCCCATCTCTCTGGTCGACGTAGTGCCTGCCCGCCTACCCACCCGATTGGCTTAGGCATATGGAGTTCATTCTCATTCTAAGATTGGACTGGACTGAGGGTTGCGGCAGCAGGATCGCCAGCTCGTAGAGGGGGACTCGATCGATCCCTGGCTTGCGCATCCCACCCCTCTGGCCGGCTGAGCGCCCGTACGCTCATTTTGTGGGTTGACTTAGGCATATGGAGTTCATTCGTAGTCTAAGCATACGAAGTTCATTCCCAGTCTAAGATCAGACCAGACCGAGGATTGCGGCAGCACATGTTGGGCTCGGGCATGTGCTGGTGCCACATTTTTCTTCATCGGGGCACCATCACCGGAGAACCTGACTGGCGACATTGAAGTTCCGATGATCGGGGGGGCCAGGGGGTGTGCTCACATGATGTGCGATGGGTGCTGCTACTTGGCCCTTATATTGGCCCCCTATCCCTCATCAAACCTCGACAACTCACACCCCCTTAAAGAGCATTTGAGATTTTACAGGTTTGCTGCCAGTAGCCATTAAAGTATCTGAAATGGGGACACTTTTTTCAAATAGTCACAAAATCTTGTACACTTCGAGTTTCTAGCTGAATTTTTTTATGCATGCCAACAAAAATACAATGATCATGTCTACGAAGTTTGGGGCCAAATATCCTTCCGAAAAAATTTTAAAAAATCCCAAACCGTAAAAATTTTCAAAAATCATAAAAAATAGAAAGCGTGTCGTCTTGCCATGAAGCTTCACGTGAAGGCTTAAGGGACCATTGTATGCATTTAGAAGCCATAAAAATGGCATTGGCATGCAGAAATATGAAGATATGCCTAAACCCACCTACCACCCTATCGATCCACGGCTTGCGCATCCTGTCTCTCTGGCCGACCTAGTGCCGCCCGCCAGCCCGCCTGCCCGCTTGTTACGTCGGTTGGCTTAGGCATACGTAGTTCAATCCCAGTCTGAGATTGGATCTAATCGAGGGTTACGGTAGCAGGATCGGTAGTACGTAGAGGGGGACCCGATCGATCCCCGGCTTGCGCATCCCGCCCCTCTGACCAGCTGAGCGCCAGCATGCTCATTTCATGGGTTGACTTAGGCATACAAAGTTCATTCCCAGTCTAAGCATACGAAGTTCATTCCCAGTTAAGATCGGACCAGACCGAGGGTTGCGGCAGCACATGCTAGGCTCGAGCATGTGCTAGTGCCATATTTTTCTTCATCGGGGCACCATCATCGGAGCATCGTTGGAGAACCTTACCGGCGGCACTAGGGTTTTGGAGATCGGGGGGGCCAGGGGGTGTGCGCACATGATGTGCGATGAGAGCTAGTACTTGGCCCTTATATTGGCCCGCTCTCCCTCATCAAACCTCGAGAACTCACATTTGAGATTTTACAGGTTTGCTGCCAGTAGCCATTAAAGTGTCTGAAATTGGGACACTTTTTTCAAATGGTCACAAAATCTTGTAAACTTTGAGTTTTTAGCTGAGTTTTTTTGTGCATGCCAAAAAAAATACAAGGATCACATCTACCAAGTCTATGGCAAAAACTCCTTTTGAAAAAATTTTAAAAAATCCCGAACCATAAAAAGTTTTCGAATCGAAAACGAGTCGTCTTGCCATGAAGCTTCACGTGAAGGCTTAAGGGACCATTGTATGAATTTACAAGCCATAAAAATGGCATTGGCACGTAGAAATATGAAGATGTGCCTAAACCCACCTACCACCCTATCCATCCACGGCTTTCGCATCCTGTCTCTCTGGCCGGCATAGTGCCCGCCCGTCCGCCCGCCCGCTCATTTCATCGATTGGCTAAGGCATATGGAGTTCATTCCCAGTCTAAGATCAGATCGGATCGAGGGTTGCGACAGCAAGATTGACAGCACGTAGAGGGGGATCCGGTCGATCCTCGACTTGCACATCCCGCCCATCAGGCCGGCTGAGCACCCGCACGTTCGTTTCGTGGGTTGACTTAGGCATACGGAGTTCATTCCCAGTTTAAGCATAAGGAGTTCATTCCCAGTCTAAGATCGGATCAGACCGAGGGTTGCGGTAGCACATGCTGGGCTCGGGCATGTGCTGGTGCCGTATTTTTCTTCGTCGGGGCACCATCGCTTGGGAATCACTGAAGAACCTAACCGGCGGCATTGGGGTTCCAGTGATCGGGTGGGCCGGGGGGTGTGCGCACATGATGTGCGATGGGTGCTAGTACTTAGTCCTTATATTGGCCCCCTATCCCTTATCAAACCTCGAGAACTCACACCCCCTTAAAGAGCATTTGAGATTTTACAGGTTTGCTGCTAGTAGCCATTAAAGTGTCTAAAATGGGGACACTTTTTTCAAATGGTCACAAAATCTTGTACACTTAGAGTTTTTAGCTGAACTTTTTTGTTCATGCCAACGAAAATTCAAGGATCACGTCTACCAAGTTTGGGCCAAAACTCCTTTCGAAAGAATTTTGAAAAATCCCGAACCGCAAAAAGTTTCAAAAATCGTGAAAAAAAGAAAACGAGTCGTCTTGCCATGAAACTTCACATGAAGGCTTAAGGGACCATTGTATGAATTTACAAGCCATAAAAATGGCATTGGCATGTAGAAATATGAAGATGTGCCTAAACCCACCTACCACCTATCGATCCACGCTTGCGCATCCCGTCTCTTGGCCGGCGTACTGCCCAACCGCCCATCCGCCCGTTCGTTTCATCAGTTGGCTTAGGCATATGGAGTTCATTCCCAGTCTAAGATTAGATCGGACCGAGGGTTGCGGCAGCAAGATCGACAGCACGTAGAGGGGGACCCGACCGATTCCCAACTTGCGCATCTCGCCCCTCTAGCCTGCTGTGCGCCCGCACGCTTGTTTCGTGGGTTGACTTAGGCATACGGAGTTCATTCCCAGTCTAAGATCAGACCAGACTGAGGATTGCAGCAGCACATGCTAGGCTCGAGCATGTGTTGGTGTCGCATTTTTCTTCACCGGGGCACCAACGTTAGAGCATCGTCAGAGAACCTGACCGGCGGCATTGTGGTTCCGACGATCAGGGGGGCCGGCAGGGTTGTGCGCACATGATGTACGATGGGTGCTGGTACTTGGCCCTTATATTGGCCCCTTATCCCTCATCAAACCTTGAGAACTCACACCCCCTTAAAGAGCATTTAAGATGTTACAGGTTTCCTGTCAGTAGCCATTAAAGTGTCTGAAATGGGGACACTTTTTTCAAATGGTCACAAAATCTTGTACACTTCGAGTTTTTAGCTGAATGTTTTTGTGCATGCCAACAAAAATACAACGATTACATCTACCAAGTTTGGGGACAAAAATCCTTCCGAAAAAATTTTAAAAAATCCCAAACCGTAAAAAGTTTCAAAAATCGTGAAAAATAGAAAACGAGCCGTCTTGTCATGAAACTTCACATGAAGGCTTAAGGGACCATTCTATGAATTTATAAGCCATAAAAATGGCATTGGCATGCAGAAATATGAAGATGTGCCTAAACCCACCTTCCACCCTATCGATCCACAGCTTGCGCATCTCGTCTCTCTGGTTGACGAAGTGCCCGCTTGCCCGCCTATCCGCTTGTTTCGTCGATTGGCTTAGGCATATGGAGTTCATTCCCAGTCTAAGATCGGATCAGACCGAGGGTTGCGGTAGCAGGATCGGCAGGACATAGAGGGGGACTCGATCGATCCTCGCCTTGCGCATCCCGCCCCTCTGGCCTGCTGAGCGCCCGTACGCACGTTCCGTGGGTTGACTTAGCCATACAGAGTTCATTCCCTGTCTAAGCATACGGAGTTCATTCCCAGTCTAAGCATACGGAGTTCATTCCCAGGGTTACGGTAGCACATGCTGGGCTCGGGCATGTGCTGGTGCTGCATTTTTTTCGCCGGGGCACCATCGTCTGAGTATTGCCGGAGAACCTGACCGACAGTATGGAGGTTTCGGTAATCGGGGGGGCTAGGGGGGTGTGCGCACATGATGTGCGATGGGTGCTGGTACTTGGCCCTTATAATGGCCCCCTATCCCTCATCAAACCATGGGAACTCACACCCCCTTAAAGAGCATTTGAAATTTTACAGGTTTGCTGCCAATAGCCATTAAAGTGTCTGAAAATGGGGTCACTTTTTTCAAATGGTCACAAAATCTTGTACACTTCGAGTTTTTTGCTGAATTATTTTGTGCATGCGAACAAAAATACAAGGATCATGTCTACCAAGTTTGGGGCCAAAAATTCTTCTGAAAATACAACGATTACGTCTACCAAGTTTGGGGCCAAAACTCCATCCAAAAAAATTTTAAAAAATCCCAAATCGCAAAAGGTTTCAAAAATCATGAAAAATAGAAAACGAGTCGTCTTGCCATGAAACTTCACGTGAAGGCTTAAGGGACCGTTGTATGAATTTACAAGCCATAAAAATGGCATTGGCATGCAGAAATATGAAGATGTGCCTAAACCCACCTACCACCCTATCGATCCACGGCTTGCGCATCCTGTCTCTCTGGCCGGTGCAGTGCCCGCCCGCTCGTTTCGTCGGTTGGCTTGGGCATATGGAGTTCATTCCCAGTCTAAGATCGGACCCGAATGAGGGTTGCAGTAGCAGGATCGGCAGCACGCAGTGGGGGACCCGGTCGATCCCCGACTTACGCATCCCGCCCCTCTGGCCAGCTGAGCGCCCGTACGCTCGTTTCGTGGGTTGACTTAGGCATACGGAGTTCATTCCCAGTCTAACCATACAGAGTTCATTCCCAGTCTAAGATCGAACCAGACCGAGGGTTGCGGCAGCACATGCTAGGCTCGGGCATGTGCTGATGCCGCATTTTTCTTCGTCGGGGCACCATCGTCGAAACATCATGGAGAACCTGACCGGCGGCATTAGGGTTCCAACGATCGGGGGTGCCGAGGGGGTGTGCGCACATGATGTGTGATGGGTGCTGGTACTTGGCCCTTATATTGGCCCCCTATCCCTCATCAAACCTCGAGAACTCACACCCCCTTAAAAAGCATTTAAGATTTTATAGGTTTACTGCCAGCAGCCATTAATGTGTCTGAAATGGAGAAACTTTTTGCAAATGTTAACAAAATCTTGTACACAAAATCTGCCAGCATGTTTTTTTGCATGCCAACAAAAATACAAGGATCACGTCTACCAAGTTTGGGGCCAAAACTCCTTCCAAAAATATTTTAAAAAATCTCGAACCGTAAAAAATTTCAAAAATCGTGAAAAATAGAAAATGAGTCGTCTTGCCATGAAACGTCACATGAAGGCTTAAGGGACCATTGTATGAATTTACAAGCCATAAAAATGGCATTGGCATGCAGAAATATGAAGATGAGCCTAAACCTACCTACCACCCCATCGATCCACGGCTTCCGCATCCCATCTCTCTGGCCGACGTAGTGCCCGTCCGCCCGTCCGCTCGTTTCGTCGGTTGGCTTAGGCATATGGAGTTCATTCCCAGTCTAAGATCAGACCGAACCGAGGGTTGTGACAACAGGATCGGCAGCACGCAGAGACGGACCCAGTCATTTCCCAGCTTACGCATCCTACCCCTCTAGCCGGCTAAGCGCCCGCACGCTCATTTCATGGGTTGACTTAGGCATAAGGAGTTCATTCCCAGTCTAAGATCAGACTGGACCGAGGGTTATGGTAGCACATGCTAGGCTCGGGCATGTGCTGGTGCTGTATTTTTCTTCGCCTGGTCACCATCGCCAAAACATCGTTGAAGAACCTGACCGACGGCATTGGGGTTCCGATGATCGGGGGGGCCGGGGGGTGTGCGCACATGATGTGCGATGGGTGCTGGTACTTGGCCCTTATATTGGCCCCCTATCCCTCATGAAACCTTGAGAACTCACACCCCCTTAAAGAGCATTTGAGATTTTACAGGTTTGCTGCTAGTAGCCATTAAAGTGTTTGAAAATTGGGGCACTTTTTTCAAATGGTTACAAAATCTTGTACACTTCGAGTTTTTAGCTGAATTTTTTTGTGCATGCCAAAAAAATACAAGGATCATGTCTACCAAGTTTGGGGCCAAAACTCTTTCTGAAAAAATTTTAAAAAATCTTGAACCGTAAAAGTTTTAAAAATCATGAAAAATAGAAAACGAATCATCTTGCCATTAAACTTAACGTGAAGGCTTAAGGGACCATTGTATGAATTTACAAGCCATAAAAATGGCATTGGCATGCAAAAATATGAAGATTTGCCTAAACCCACCTACCACCCTATCGATCCACGGCTTGCACATCCCGTCTCTCTGGCCGGCACAGAGCCCGCCCGTCCGTCTGCTTCTCGTTTCGTCGGTTTGCTTAGGCATACGGAGTTCATTCCCAGTCTAAGATCAGATCGGACTGAGGGTTGCGATAGCAGGATTGACAGCACGTAGGGAGGGACCCGACCGATCCCCGACTTGCGCAACCTGCCACTCTGGCCGGTTGAGCACCTGCACGCTTGTTTCGTGCGTTGACTTAGTCATACAGAGTTCATTCTCAATCTAAGATCGGATCGAACCGAGAGTTGTGGCAGTACTTGCTGGGCTCGGGCATGTGATGGTGCCACATTTTTCTTCGCTGGGGCACCTTCGTCAGAGCATCGTCGGAGAACCTGACTGGTGGCATTGGAGTTTCGGAAATCGAGGGGTGTGCACACATGATGTGCTATGGGTGCTGGTACTTGGCCCTTATAATGGCCCTCTATCCCTCAACAAACCTCGAGAACTCACACCCCCTTAAAGAGCATTTGTGATTTTACAGGTTTGCTGCCAGTAGCCATTAAAGTGTCTAAAAATAGGGTCACTTTTTTGAAATGGTCACAAAATCTTGTACACTTCGAGTTTTTAGCTGAATTTTTTTGTGCATGCCAAAAAAAAATACAAGGATCACGTCTACCAAGTTTGGGACCAAAACTCTTTCTGAAAAAATTTTAAAAAATCCTGAACCGCAAAAGTTTTGAAAATCAAGAAAAATAGAAAACGAATCGTCTTGCCATTAAACTTAACGTGAAGGCTTAAGGGACCATTGTATGAATTTACAAGCCATAAAAATGGCATTGGCATGCAGAAATATGAAGATTTGCCTAAACCCACCTACCACCCTATCGATCCACGGCTTGCACATCCCGTCTCTCTGGTCGGCATAGTGCCAGCCCGCCCGCCTGCCCGCTCGTTTCGTCGGTTGGCTTAGGCATACGGAGTTCATTCCCAGTCTAAGATCAGATCAGACTGAGGGTTGCGATAGCAGGATTGGCAGCACGTAGGGAGGGACCCGACCGATCCCCGACTTGCGCAACCTGCCACTCTGGCCGGTTGAGCACCCGCATGCTCGTTTCGTGCGTTGACTTAGCCATACGAAGTTCATTCCCAGTCTAAGATCGGATCGGACCGAGGCTTGCAGCAGTACATGCTGGGCTCGGGCATGTGCTGGTGCCATATTTTTCTTCGCCGGGGCACCTTCGTCGGAGCATCGTCGGAGAACCTGACCGGTGCCATTGGGGTTCCGACAATCGGGGGGTGTGCACACATGATGTGCGATGGGTGCTGGTACTTGGCCCTTATATTGGCCCCCTATCCCTCATCAAACCTCGAGAACTCACACCCCCTTAAAGAGCATTTGAGATTTTACAGGTTTGCTGCCAGCAGCCATTAATGTGTCTGAACTGGGGACACTTTTTGGAAATGCTAACAAAATCTTGTACACTTCGAGTTTTTAGCTGAGTGTTTTTGTGCATGCCAACAAAAATAAAAGGATCACGTCTACCAAGTTTGGGGCCAAAACTCCTCCCGAAAAGATTTTAAAAAATCTCGAACCGTAAAAAATTTTAAAAATCATGAAAAATAGAAAACCAGTCTTCTTGCCATGAAACTTCACGTGAAGGCTTAAGGGACCATTGTATGAATTTACAAGCCATAAAAATGGCATTGGCATGTAGAAATATGAAGATGTGCCTAAACCTACCTACCACCCTATCGATCCACGGCTTGGGCATCCCGTCTCTCTGGCCGGCGTAGTGCCCGCCCGCCCTCTCGTTTCGTCGGTTGGCTTAGGCATACGGAGTTCATTCATAGTCTAAGATCAGATCGGACTGAGGGTTGTGACAGCACATGTTGGGCTCAGGCATGTGCTGGTGCTGTATTTTTCTTCGTCGGGGCACCATCACCAGAGCATCACCAGAGAACCTGACCGGCGACATTGGGGTTCCGACGATCGGGGGGGCCTTGGGGTTGTGCGCACATGATGTGCGATGGGTGCTGGTACTTGGCCCTTATATTGGCCACCTATCCCTCATCAAACCTTGAGAACTCACACCCCCTTAAAGAGCATTTGAGATTTTACATGTTTGCTACCAGTAGCCATTAAAGTGTCTAAAATGGGCACACTTTTTTCAAATGGTCACAAAATCTTGTACACTTCGAGTTTTTAGCTGAATTTTTTTTTTGCATGCCAAAAAAAATACAAGGATCACGTCTAGAAAGTTTGGGGCCAAAACTCCTTCTGAAAAAATTTTAAAAAATCCTGAGCCGTAAAAAGTTTCAAAAATTGTGAAAAATAGAAAACGAGTATTCTTGCCATTAAACTTCACGTGATGGCTTAAGGGTCCATTGTATGAATTTAAAAGCCATAAAAATGGCATTGGCATGCAAAAATATGAAGATGTTTCTAAACCCACCTACCACCCTATCGATCCAGGGCTTGCGCATCCCGTCTCTCTGGTCAGCGTAGTGCCCGCCCGCACGCTCGTTTCGTCGGTTGGCTTAGGCATACAGAGTTCATTCACAGTCTAAGATTGGACTAGACCAAGAGTTGCGGCAGCAAGATCGGCAGCACGAAGAGAGGGACCTGGTCGATCCTCAGCTTACGAATCCCGCCCCTCTGGCAGGCTGAATGCCCGCACGCTCGTTTCATGGGTTGACTTAGGCATACAGAGTTCATTCCTAGTCTAAGCATACGGAGTTCATTCCTAGTCTCAGATCTGACCGGACCGAGGGTTGCGGCAACACATGCTGGTTTCGGGCATGTGCTGGTACCGCATTTTTCTTCACTGGAGCATCGTGGAAGAACCTGACCGACGGCATTGGGGTTCCGACGATCGGAGGGGCCGGGGGGGTGTGCGCACATGATGTGCGATGGCTGCTGGTACTTGGCCCTTATATTGGCCCCCTATCCCTCTTCAAACCTTGAGAACTCACACCCTCTTAAAGAGCATTTGAGATTTTACAGGTCTGCTGCCAGCAGCCATTAAAGTGTCTGAAATGCGAACACTTTTTTCAAATGGTCAGAAATTCTTGTACGCTTCGAGTTTTTAGCTGAATTTTTTTGTGCGTGCAAAAAAAGATAGAGGGATCACGTCTACCACGTTTGGTTCCAAAACTCCTTCCAAAAAAATTTTAAAAAATCCCGAACTGTAAAAAGTTTCAAAAATTGTTTAGGGTTTAGGGTTTAGGGTTTAGGGTTCCAAAACTCCTTCCAAAAAAGTTTCAAAAAAAGAAAACGAGTCGTCTTCCCATGAAACTTCACATGAAGGCTTAAGGGACCATTGTATCAATTTACAAGCCATAAAAATGGCATTGGCATGCAGAAATATGAAGATGTGCCTAAACCCACCTACCACCCTATCGATCGACGGCTTGCGCATCCCATCTCTCTGGCTGGCGTAGTGCTCGCCCGCCTGCTCGTTTCATCGACTGGCTTAGGCATACGGAGTTCATTCCCAATCTAAGATCAGAGTGGACCAAGGGTTGCGACAGCAGGATTGGCAGCACACAGAAGGGGACCCAGTCGGTCCCCGGCTTGCACATCCCGCTCCTCTGGCCGGCTGAGCGCCTGTACGCTCGTTTCGTGGGTTGACTTAGGCATATAGAGTTCATTCCCAGTCTAAGCATACGGAGTTCATTCCAAGTCTAAGATCGAGTCGGATTGAGGGTTGTGGTAGCACATGCTAGGCTTGGGCATATGCTGGTGCCGCATTTTTCTTTGTCGGGGCACCATCGTCGGAGAATCAGCAAAGAACCTGACCGGTAGCATTGGGGTTCCGGCGATCGGGGGGGCTAGGGGGTGTGCGCACAATATGTGTGATGGGTGCTGGTACTTGGCCCTTATGTTCGCGCCCTATCCCTCATCAAACCTTGAGAACTCACACCCCCTTAAAAAGCATTTGAGATTTTACCGGTTTGCTACCAGTAGCCACTAAAGTGTTTGAAATGGGGACACTTTTTTCAAATGGTCACAAAATCTTGTACACTTCGAGTTTTTAACTGAATTATTTTGTGCATGCCAAAAAAAATAAAAGGATCACTTCTACCAAGTTTGGGGCCGAAACTCCTTCCGAAAAAATTTTAAAAAATCCCAAACCGCAAAAAGTTTCAAAAATCGTGAAAAATAGAAAATGAGTCGTCTTGCCATGAAACTTCACGTGAAGGCTTAAGGGACCATTGTATAAATTTACAAGCCATAAAAATGGCATTGGCAAATAGAAATATGAAGATGTACCTAAACCCACCTACCACGCTATCGATCCACGGCTTGCACATCCCGTCTCTCTGGCCGGCGTAGTGCCCGCCCGCCCGCCCGCTTGTTTCGTTGGATGGCTTAGGCATACGGAGTTCATTCCCAGTCTAAGATTGGACCAGACTGAGGGTTGTGGTAGAAGGATCGGCAGGACGCAGAGGGGGACCCGTTCGATCCCCGGCTTGCGCATTCGACCCCTTCGGCCAGCTGAGCACCCACACGCTTGTTTCGTGGGTTGACTTAGGCACACAGAGTTCATTCCCAGTCTAAGCTTACGGAGTTCATTCCCACTCCAAGATCAGATCGGACCGAGGGTTGCGGCAGCACATGTTGGGCTCGGGCATGTGCTGGTGCCATTCTTTTCTTTAGCGGGGCACCATCATCGGATCATCATCGAAAAACCTGACCGACGGCATTGGGGTTCCGGCGATCGGGGGGTCTGCACACATGATGTGCCATGGGTGCTGGTACTTGGCCCTTATATTGGCCCCCTATCCCTGATCAAACCTCGAGAACTCACACCCCATTAAAGAGCATTTGAGATTTTACAGGTTTGCTGCCAGTAGCCATTAAAGTGTCTGAAATGGGGACACTTTTTTCAAATGGTCACAAAATCTTGGACAGTTCGTGTTTTTAGTTGAAGTTTTTTGTGCATGCCAAAAAAAATACAAGGATCATGTCTACTAAGTTTGGGGCCAAAACTCCTTCTGAAAAAATTTTAAAAAATCCCGAACCGTAAAAAGTTTCAAAAATCTTGAAAAATAGAAAACGAGTCGTCTTGCCATGAAACTTCACGTGAAGGCTTAAGGGACCATGGTATGAGTTTGCAAGCCCTAAAAATGGCAGTGGCAAACTGAAATATAAAGATGTGCCAAAATCCACCTACCACCCTATCGATCCACGGCTTGTGCATCCCGTCTCTCTGGTCGACGTAGTGCCCGCCTGGCCGACCGCCCGTTCATTTCGTCGGTTGGCTTAGGCATACGGAGTTCATTCCCAGTCTAAGATCAGACTGGACCGATGGTTGCAGCAGTAGGATCGGCAGCACTCAGAGGAGGACCCGGTCGATCCCCAGCTTTCGCATCCCGCCCTTTTGGCCTACTGAGCGCACGCACGCTCATTTCGTGGGTTGACTTAGGCATACGGAGTTCATTCCCAGTCTAAGCATACGGAGTTCATTCCCAGTCTAAGATCGGACCGGACCGAGGGTTGCAGTAGCACATGCTGGGCTCGGGCATGTGCTAGTGCCGCATTTTTCTTCGCTGGGGCATCATCGCCGGAGCATTGCCAGAGAACCTGACCGACGGCATTGGGGTTCCAGCGATAGAGGGGGCCGAGGGGGGGGTGTGCGCACATGATGCGCGATGGGTGCTGGTACTTGGCCCTTATATTGGGCCCCTATCCCTCATCAAACTTCAAGAACATACACCCCCTTCAAGAGCATTTCAGATTTTACAGGTTTGCTGCCAGTAGCAATTAAAGTGTCTGAAATGGGGACATTTTTTTCAAATGGTCACAAAATCTTGTACACTTTGAGTTTTTAGCTGAAGTTTTTTTTACATGCCAACAAAAATACAAGAATCACGTGTACCAAGTTTGGGGCCAAAAATCCTTCCAGAAAAATTTTAAAAAATCTCAAACCCCAAAACGTTTCAAAAATTATGAAAAATAGAAAACGAGTCATCTTGCCATGAAACTTCACGTGGAGGCTTAAGGGACCATTGTAAGAATTTACAAGCCAAAAAAATGGCATTAGCAAGTAGAAATATGAAGATGTGCCTAAACCCACCTACCACCCTATAGATCCACGGCTTGCGCATCCCATCTCTTTGGCCTGCGTAATGCCCGTCTGCTCGCCCGCTTGCTCGTTTCGTCGGTTGGCTTAGGTATACGAAGTTCATTCCCAGTCTAAGATCAGACTGGACCGAGGGTTGCGATAGTAGGATCGACAGCACGCAGAGGGGGACCCGGTCGATCCCCGACTTGCGCATCCCGCCCCTCTGGCCGACTGAGCACCCGCACGCTCGTTTCGTGGGTTGACTTAGGCATACGGAGTTCATTCCCAGTCTAATATCGAACTAGACTGAAGGTTGTGGCAGCACATGCTGGGTTCGGGCATGTGTTGGTGCTGCATTTTTCTTCACCGGGGCATCATCACCGGAAAACTATCCGACGGCATTTGGGTTCCGACGATCGGGGGGGTCGGGGGGTGGGTGTGCGCACATGATGTGCCATGGGTGCTCATACTTGGCCCTTATATTGGCCCCCTATCCCTCATGAAACCTCGATAACTCACACCCCCTTAAAGAGCATTTGAGATTTTACAGGTTTGCTACTAGTAGCCATAAAAGTGTTTGAAATGGGGACACTTTTTTCAAATGGTCACAAAATCTTGTACACATCAAGTTTTTAGCTGAATGTTTTTGTGCATGCCAAAAAAAATACAAGGATCACGTCTAAAAATTTTGGGGCCAAAATTCCTTTCGAAAAAATTTTAAAAAATCCAGAACTGCAAAAAGTTTTAAAAATTGTGAAAAATAGAAAACGAGCCGTCTTGCCATGAAACTTCACGTGAAGGCTTAAGGGACCATTGTATGAATTTACAAGCCATAAAAATGGCATTGGCACGTAGAAATATGAAGATGTGCCTAAACCCACCTACAACCCTATCGATCCACGGCTTGCGCAACCCATCTCTCTGGCCGGCGTAGTGCCCGCCCGCCCCCCGCCCGCTTGTTTCGTCGGTTGGCTTAGGCATACGGAGTTCATTCCCAGTCTAAGATAAGGCCAGACTGAGGGTTGTAGCAGCAGAATAGGTAGCACGTAGAAGGGGACCCGGTCGATCCTCGACTTGCGCATACCGCCCCTCTGGCCGATTGAGCGCTTGCACGCTCGTTCCATGGGTTGACTTAGGCATACGGAGTTCATTCCCAGTCTAAGCATACGGAGTTCATTGTCAGTATAAGATTGGATCGGACCAAGAGTTACGGTAGCACATGCTGGGCTCAGGCATGTGCTGGGGTCATTTTTTTCTTCACCAGGACACCATCGTCAGCGCATCATCGGAGAACCAGACCAACAGCATTGGGGTTCTGGCGATCGGGGGGGCCGGGGGGTGTGCACACATGATGTGCGATGGGTGCTGGTATTTGGCCCTTATATTGGCCCCCTATTCCTCATCAAACCTCAAGAACTCACACCCCCTTAAAGAGCGTTTGAGATTTTACAGGTTTGCTACCAGTAGCAATTAAAGTGTCTAAAATGGGGACACTTTTTTCAAATGGTCACAAAATCTTGTACACTTCTAGTTTTTAGCTTAATTTTTTTGTGCATGCCAACAAAAATACGAGGATCACGTCTACCAAGTTTGGGGCCAAAACTCCTTTCAAAAAAATTTTAAAAAATCTCGAACCGTAAAACGTTTCAAAAATCATGAAAAATAGAAAACGAGTCGTCTTGCCATGAAACTTCACGTGAAGGCTTAACGGACCATTGTATGAATTTACAAGCCATAAAAATGGCATTGGCATGCAGAAATATGAAGATGTGCCTAAACACACCGACCACCCTATCGATCCACGGCTTGCGC
Organism: Durio zibethinus; assembly: GCF_047325235.1. NCBI lineage: Eukaryota > Viridiplantae > Streptophyta > Magnoliopsida > Malvales > Malvaceae > Durio > Durio zibethinus. Next base: position 14,304,434 of record NC_143162.1, on the reverse strand, counting down.
ATCCCGTCTCTCAGGTCGACGTAGTGCCCCCCGCCCGTCCGCCCATTCGTTTCATCGGTTGGCTTAGGCATACGGAGTTCATTCCCAGTATAAGATTGGACCAAACAAAGGGTTGCGATAGCAAGATCGGCAGCACGTAGAGGGGGAGCCGACCGATCCACAGCTTGTGCATCCCGTCCCTCTGGCCGACTGAGCGCCCGCACGCTCGTTTCATGGGTTGACTTAGGCATACGGAGTTCATTCCCAGTCTAAGCTTACGGAGTTCATTCCCAGTCTAAGATCAGACCAGACCGAGGGCTGCGGTAGCACATGCTGGGCTCGGGCATGTGCTGGTGCCGCATTTTTCTTCGTCAGGGCACCATCGTCGGAGCAACGTTAGAGAACCTGACTAGCGGCATTGGGGTTTCGACGATCGGGGGGGCCAGGGGGTGTGCGCACTTGATCTGCGATGGGTGCTAGTACTTGGCCCTCATATTGGCCCTAGATCCTTCATCAAACCACGAGAACTCACACCCCCTTAAAGAGCATTTGAGATTTTACAGGTTTGCTGCCAGTAGCAATTAAAGTGTCTGAAATGGGGACACTTTTTTCAAATGGTCACAAAATCTTGTACACTTCGAGTTTTTAGCTGAATTTTTTTGTGCATGCCAACAAAATACAAGGATCATGTCTACCAAGTTTGGGGCCAAAAACCTTCCAAAAAAATTTTAAAAAATCCTGAACCGTAAAAAGTTTCAAAAATTGTGAAAAATAGAAAACGAGTCGTCTTACCATGAAACTTCACGTGAAGGCTTAAGGGACCATTGTATGAATTTACAAGCCATAGAAATGGCATTGGCATGCAAAAATATGAAGATGTGCCCAAACCCACCTACCACCCCATCGATACATGACTTGCGCATCCCGTCTCTCTGGCCGACGTAGTGCCCGCCCACCCGCTCGTTTCGCCGGTTGGCTTAGGAATACGGAGTTCATTCCCAGTCTAAGATCGGATTGGACTGAGGGTTGCAGCAGCAGGATTGACAGCATGCAAAGGGGGACCCGGCCGATCCCCGGCTTGCGCATCCCGCCCCTCTGGCCGGCTGAGCGCCTACACGCTCGTTCCGTGGGTTAACTTAGGCATACGGAGTTCATTCCCAGTCTAAGCATACGAAGTTCATTCCCAGTCTAAGATCAAATTAGATCGAGGGTTGCTGCAGCACATGCTGGGCTCGGGCATGCGCTGGTGCCATTTTTTTCTTCGTCGGGGCACCATCGTCGGAGCATCATTGGAGAACCTGACCGACAGCTTTAGGGTTTCGACGATCGGGGGGGCCGGGGGGTGTGCGCACATGATGTGCGATGGGTGCTGGTATTTGGCCCTTATATTGGCCCCCTATCCCTCATCAAACCTCGAGAACTCACACCCCCTTAAAGAGCATTTGAGATTTTACAGGTTTGCTGCCAGTAGCAATTAAAGTGTCTAAAATGGAGACACTTTTTTTAAATGGTCACAAAATCTTGTACACTTCAAGTTTTTAGCTTAATTTTTTTGTGCATGCCAACAAAAATACAAGGATCACATCTACCAAGTTTGGGGCCAAAACTCCTTTTGAAAAAATTTTGAAAAATCCCGAACCGTAAAAAGTTTCGAAAATCATGAAAAATAGAAAGCAAGTCGTCTTGCCATTAAACTTCACGTGAAGGCTTAAGGGACCATTATATGAATTTACAAACCATAAAAATGGCATTGGCATGCAAAAATATGAAGATGTGCCTAAACCTACCTACCACCCTATCGATCCACGGCTTGCGCATCCCGTTTCTCTGGCCGACGTAATGCCCGTCCGCCCGTCTGCTCGTTTCGTCGGTTGGCTTAGGCATACAGAGTTCATTCCCAGTCTAAGATCAGACCGAACCAAGGGTTGCAGCAGCAGGATCGGTAGCATGCTGAGTTGGACCCGACCGATCCCCGGCTTGCGCATCCCGCCCCTCTGGCCGGCTGAGCACCCGTATGCTTGTTTCATGGGTTGACTTAGGCATACGGAGTTCATTCCCAGTCTAAGCGTATAGAGTTCATTCCCAGTCTAAGATCGGACCAGACCAAGGGTTACGGCAGCACATGCTGGGCTTGGGCATCTGCTAGGGCTGCATTTTTCTTTGCCGGGGCACGATCACCAGAGCATCACCGGAGAACCTGACCGGCAGCATTGGAGTTCAGGTGATTTGGGGGGTCGGGGGGGTTTGCACGCATGATGTGCGATGGGTGCTGGTACTTGGCCCTTATATTGGCCCCTATCCCTCATCAAACCTCGAGAACTCACACCCCCTTAAAGAGCATTTGAGATTTTAGAAGTTTGCTGCCAGTAGCCATTAAAGTGTCTGAAATGGGGACACTTTTTTCAAATGGTCACAAAATCTTGTACAGTTCGAGTTTCTAGCTAAATTTTTTTATGCATGCCAAAAAAAATAAAAGGATCATGTCTACAAAGTTTGGGAACAAAACTCCTTGCGAAAAAATTTTAAAAAATCCCTAACGGCAAAAAGTTTCAAAAATTATGTAAAATAGAAAACGAGTCATCTTGCCATGAAACTTCACGTGAAGGCTTAAGGGACCATTGTGTGAATTTACAAGCCACAAAAATGGCATTGGCATGAAGAAATACGAAGATGTGCCTAAACCCACCTACCACTCTATCGATCCACGGCTTGCGCATCCCATCACTCTGGCTGGCGTAGTGCCCGCCCACTCGTTTTGTCGGTTGGCTTAGGCATACGAAGTTCAGTTCATTCCCAGTCTAAGATTGGACCAGACCAAGGGTTGTGGTAGTAGGATTGGCAGCACACAGAGGGGGACCCGACCGATCCCCGACTTGCGCATCCTGCCCTTCTGGCCGACTGAGCGCCCGCTCGCTCGTTTCGTGGGTTGACTTAGGCATACAGAGTTTATTCCTAGTCTAGGCATACGAAGTTGATTCCCAGTCTAAGATCGGATCGGACCGTAGGTTGCAGCAACACATGCTAGACTGGGGCATGTGTTGGTGCTGCTTTTTTCTTCATCGGGGCACCATCATCGGAGCATTGTCGAAGAACCTGATCGGCGGCATTAGGGTTCTGGCGATCGGGGGGCAGGGGGTGTGCGCACATGATGTGCGATGGGTGCTGGTACTTGGCCCTTATATTGGCCCCCTATCCCTCATCAAACCTCGAGAACTCACACCCCCTTAAAGAGCATTTGAGATTGTACAGGTTTGCTGTCAGTAGCCATTAAAGTGTCTGAAATGGGGACACTTTTTTCATATGGCCACAAAATCTTGTACACTTTCAGTTTTTAGCTGAATTTTTTTATGCATGCCAAAAAAAATACAAGGATCACTTTTACCAAGTTTAGGGCCAAAACTCCTTCCAAAAAAATTTTAAAAAATCTCAAACCGTAAAAAGTTTCAAAAATTATGAAAAATAGAAAACGAGTCATCTTGCCATGAAACTTCATGTGAAGGCTTAAGGGACCATTGTATGAATTTACAAGCCATAAAAATGGTAGTGGCATGTAGAAATATGAAGATGTGCCTAAACCCACCTACCACCCTATCAATCCATGGCTTGCGCATCCCGTCTCTCTGGTCGGCGTAATGCCCGCTCGCTCGTTTTGTCGATTGGCTTAGGCATACAGAGTTCATTCCCAGTCTAAGATCAGACCAGACCGAGGGTTGCCATAGTAGGATCAGAAGCAAGCAGTGGGGAACCCAGCCGATCCCTGGCTTGCGCATCCCGCCCCTCTGGTCGACTGAGCGCCCGCACGCTGGTTTCATGGGTTGACTTAGGCATATGAAGTTCATTACCAGTCTAAGATCGGACCGGACCGAGGGTTGCAGCAGCATATGCTAGGCTCGGGCATGTGCTGGTGCAACATTTTTCTTCGTCGGGGCACCATCACCGAAGCATCGTCGGAGAACCTGACCGACGGCATTGGGGTTCCAGTGATCGGGGGGCCGAGGGGGTGTGTGCACATGATGTGTGATGGGTGCTGGTACTTGGCCCTTATATTGGCCCCCTATCCAACATCAAACCTCGAGAACTCACACCCCCTTAAAGAGAATTTGAGATTTTACAGGTTTGCTGCCGGTAGCAATTAAAGTGTTTGAAATAGGGACACTTTTTGAAATGGTCACAAAATCTTGTACACTTGGATTTTTTAGCTGAATTTTTTTGTGCATGCCAAAAAAAATACAAGGATCACGTCTACCAAGTTTGGGGCCTAACAACCTTCTGAAAAAATTTTAAAAAATCCCAAACCGTAAAAAGTTTCAAAAATCATGAAAAATAGAAAATGAGTCGTCCTGCCATGAAACTTCACGTGAAGGCTTAAGGGAGCACTGTATGAATTTAGAAGCCATAAAAATGGCATTGGCATGGAGAAATATGAAGATGTGCCTAAAGCCACCTACAACCCTATCGATCCACGGCTTGCACATCCCGTCTCTCTGATCGGCGTAGTGCCAGCCCACCCACCCGCCCGCCCGCTCATTTCATCGCTTAGCTTAGGCATACGGAGTTCATTCCCAGTCTAACATCAGACCGGACCGAGGCTTCCAGTAGCAGGATCGGTAGCACGCAGAGGGGGACTCGGTCTATCCCTGGCTTGCGCATCCCGCCACTCTGACCGACTGAGCGCCCGCACGCTCGTTTCATGGGTTGACTTAGGCATACGAAGTTCATTCCCAGTCTAAGATCGGACTAGACCGAGGGTTGCAGCAGCAAATGCTGGGCTTGGGCATGTGCTGGTGCTGCATTTTTCTTCGTCGGGGCACCATCGCCGGAGCATCATCGGAGAACCTGACTGGCGGCATTAGGGGGCCGGGGGGTGTGCGCACATGATGTGCGATGGGTGCTGGTTTTTGGCCCTTATATTGGCCCCCAATCCCTCATCAAACCTTGAGAACTCACACCCGCTTAAAGAGCATTTGAAATTTTACAGGTTTGCTGCCAGTAGCAATTAAAGTGTCTGAAATGGGGACACTTTTTTCAAATGGTCACAAAATCTTGAACACTTCGAGTTTTTAGCTGAATTTTTTTGGGCATGCTAACAAAAATACAAGGATCGTGTCTACCAAGTTTGTGGCCAAAACTCCTTCCAAAAAATTTTTAAAAAATCCCAAACCGTAAAAGGTTTCGAAAATCGTGAAAAATAGAAAATGAGTCATCTTGCCATGAAACTTGACGTGAATGCTTAAAGGACCATTGTATGAATTTACAAGCCATAAAAATGGCATTGACATGCAGAAATATGAAGATGTGCCTAAACCCACCTACCACCCTATCGATCCACGGCTTGCGCATCCCGTCTTTCTGGCTGGCATAGTGCCCGCCCGCCAGCCAACTCGTTTCGTCGGTTGGCTTGGGCATACAAAGTTCATTGCCAGTCTCAGATCAGACCAGACAGAGGGTTATGGTAGCAAGATCAGCAGCACGCAGAGGGGTACCCGCCCGATCCCCGACTTACGTATCCCGCCCCTCTGGTCGGCTGAGTGCCCGCACGCTCGTTTTGTGGGTTGACTTAGGCATACGGAGTTCATTCCCATTCTAAGCATACGAAGTTCATTCCCAGTCTAAGATTGGACCAGACCAAGGGTTACGGCAGCACATCCTGGGCTCAGGCATGTGATGGTGCCACATTTTTCTTCATCGGGGCACCATCACTGGAGCATCGCCGGAGAACCTGACCGGCAGCATTAGGGTTCCGGTGATTGGGGGGGCCGGGGGGTGTGTGTACATGATGTGCGATGGGTGCTGGTACCTAGCCTGTATATTGGCCCCCAATCCCTCATCAAACCTCAAGAACTCACACCCCCTTAAAGAGCATTTGAGATTTTACAGGTTTGCTGCCAGTAGCCATTAAGGTGTCTGAAATGGGGACCTTTTTTTCAAATGGTCACAAAATCTTGTACACTTCGAGTTTTTAGCTGAAATTTTTTGTGCATGCCAAAAAAAATACAAGGATCACATCTACAAAGTTTGGGGCCAAAACTCCTTCCGAGAAAATTTTAAAAAATATCAAACCGCAAAAAGTTTTGAAAATCGTGAAAAATAAAAAATGAGTCGTCTTGCCATGAAACTTCATGTGAAGGCTTAAGGGACCATTGTATGAATTTACAAGCCATAAAAATGGCATTGGCATGCAAAAATATGAAGGTGTGCCTAAACCCACATACCACCCTATCGTCCCTCTGGCCGGCGTAGTGTCGGCCCGCCCGCCCTCTCATTTCATCGGTTGGCTTAGGCATACGGACTTCATTCCCAGTCTAAGATCCAACCAGACCGAGGGTTTCGGCAGTAGGATCGACAGCATGCAGAGGGGGACCCAGTCGATCCCCGACTTGCGCATCCCGCCCCTCTGGCTGGCTGAGCGCCTTCACGGTCGTTTCGTGGGTTGACTTAGGCATACGGAGTTCATTCCCAGTCTGAGCATATGGAGTTCATTCCCAGTTTAAGATCAAACCAGACCAAGGGTTGCAGCAGCACATGCTGGGCTCGGGCATGTGTTGGTGCCGTATTTTTCTTCGTCGGGGCACCATCGTCAGAGCATCGCCGAAGAACCTGACCGACGACATTGGGGTTTCGGCGATCGGGGGGGTCGGGGGGGTGTGCGTACATGGTGTGCGATGGGTGCTGGTACTTGGCCCTTATATTGGCCCCTTATCCCTCATCAAACCTCGAGAACTGACAGCCCCTTAAAGAGCATTTGAGATTGTACAGCTTTGCTACCAGTAGCAATCAAAGTGTCTGAAATGGGGACACTTTTTTCAAATGGTCACAAAATCTTGTACACTTTGAGTTTTTAGCTGGATTTTTTTGTGCATGCCAAAAAAAATACAAGGATCACATCTACCAAGTTTGGGCCCAAAACCCCTTCGAAAAAATTATAAAAAATCCCGAACCGTAAAAAGTTTCAAAAATAGTGAAAAATAGAAAACGAGTCGTCTTGCCATGAAACTTCACGTGAAGGCTTAAAGGACCATTGTATGAATTTGCAAGCCATAAAAATGGCATTGGCACGTAGAAATATGAAGATGTGCCTAAACCCACCTACCACCCTATCGATCCACGGCTTACGCATCCCGTCTCTCTGGCCAGCGTAGTGCCCGCCTACCCGTTCGCCTGCCCGCTCGTTTCGTCGGTTGGCTTGGCATATGGAGTTCATTCCCCGTCTAAGATTGGGCCAAACCAAGTGTTGTGGAAGCAGGATCGGTAGCAGACAGAAGGGGACCCGACCGATCCCCGGCTTGCGCATCCTGCCCCTCTGGCCAGCTGAGAGCCCGCACGCTCATTTTGTGGGTTGACTTAGGCATACGGAGTTCATTCATAGTCTAAGCACACGAAGTTCATTCCCAGTCTAAGATCGGACTGGACCGAGGGTTGTGGCAGCACATGCTAGGCTCAGGCATGTGCTGGTGCCGCATTTTTCTCTGACGGGGCACCATCGCCAGAGCACCGTCGGAGAACCTAACCGGCGGCATTGGGGTTCCGACGATCGGGGGGCCGGGGGGGTGTGCGCACATGATGTGCGATGGGTGCTGGTACTTGGCCCTTATATTGGACCCCTATCCCTCATGAAACCTCAAGAACTCACGCCCCCTTAAAGAGCATTTGAGATTTTACAGGTTTGCTGCCAGTAGCAATTAAAGTGTTAGAAATGAGGACACTTTTTTCAAATGGTCACAAAATCTTGTACACTTCGACTTGTTAGCTGAAATTTTTTGTGCATGCCAAAAAAATTACAAGGATCACGTCTACCAAGTTTGGGGCCAAGACTCCAAGCGAAAAAGGTTTAAAAAATCCTGAACCGTAAAAAGTTTTGAAAATCATGAAAAAATAGAAAACGAGTCGTCTTGCCTTGAAACTTCACGTGAAGGCTTAAGGGACCATTGTATGAATTTACAAGCCATAAAAATGGCATTGGCATGCAGAAATATGAAGATGTGCCCAAACCCACCTACCAACCTATCGATCCATGGCTTACGCATCCCGTCTTTCTAGCCGGCGTAGTGCCTGCCCCCCCGCCTGTCCGCTCGTTTCGTCAGTTGGCTTAGGCATACGGAGTTCCTTGCCAGTCTAAGATTGGACCGGATCAAGGGTTATGGCAGTAGGATCGATAGCACATAGAAGGGGACCCGGCCGATCCCCGGCTTGCGTATCCTGCCCTTCTAGCCGACTGAGTGCCCGCACGCTCGTTACGTGGGTTGACTTAGGCATACGGAGTTCATTCCCAGTTTAAGCATACGGAGTTCATTCCCAGTCTATGATCAGATCGGACCGAGGGTTGCGGCAGCACATGCTGGGCTCGGGCATTTCCTGGTGCCGTATTTTTCTTCGCCGGGGCACCATCGTCGGAGCATCGTCGGAGAACCTGACCGACTCCATTAGGTTTTTGACGATCGGGGGGGTCGGGGGGCGGGGTGTGCGCACTTGATGTGCAATGGGTGCTGGTACTTGGCCCTTATATTGGCCCCCTATCCCTCATCAAACCTCGAGAACTCACACCCCTTAAAGAGCATTTGAGATTTTACAGGTTTGCTGCCAGTAGCCATTAAAGTGTCTGAAATGGGGACACTTTTTTCAAATGGTGACAAAATCTTGTACACTTCGAGTTTTTAGCTGAATTTTTTTGTGCATGCCAACAAAATTACAAGGATCACGTCTACCAAGTTTGGGGCGAAAACTCTTTTCAAAAAAATTTTCCAAAATCCCGATCCGTAAAAAGTTTGGAAAATCGTGACAAATAGAAAACGAGTCGTCTTGCCACGAAACTTCACGTGAAGGCTTAAGGGACCTTTGTATGAATTGACAAGCCATAAAAATGGCATTGGCACGTAGAACTATGAAGATGTGCCTAAACCCACCTCCAACTCTATCGATCCACGGCTTGCGCATCCCGTCTCTCTGGCTGGCGTAGTGCCCGCCTGCCCGCCAGCTAGCTCGTTCCGTCGATTGGCTTGGGCATACGGAGTTCATTCTCAGTCTATGATCAGACCAGACCGAGGGTTGCGGCAAGAGGATCGGCAGCATGCAGAGCGGGTCCCAGTCGATCCCCGACTTACGCATCCCACCCCTCTGGCCGACTAAGCGCCCGCACGCTCGTTTCGTGGGTTGACTTAGGCATACGGAGTTCATTCCTAATCTAAGCATACAGAGTTCATTCCCAGTCTAAGATCGGACTGGACCAAGGGTTGCAGTAGCACATGCTAGGCTCGGGCATTTGCTGGTGCTGCATTTTTCTTCGTCGGGGCACCATCGCCAGAGCATCGCCGGAGAACCCGACCAGCGGCATTGGGGTTCCAGCGATCGGGGGGGTGTGCGCACATGATGTGCGATGGGTGCTGGTACTTGGCCCTTATATTGGCCCCCTATCCCTCATGAAACCTCAAGAACTCACACCCCCTTAAAGAGCATTTGAGATTTTACAGGTTTGCTGTCAGTAGCAATTAAAGTGTCTAAAATGGGGACACTTTTTTCAAATGGTCACAAAATCTTGTACACTTCGAGTTTTTAGCTGAATTTTTTTGTGCATGCCAAAAAAAATACAAGGATCACGTCTAGCAAGTTTGGGGCCAAAACTCCTTCCGAAAAAGTTTTAAAAAATCCCGAACCGTAAAAAGTTTCAAAAATCATGAAAAATAAAAAACGAGTATTCTTGCCATGAAACTTCATGTGAAGGCTTAAGGGACCATTGTATGAATTTACAAGCCATAAAAATGGCATTGGCACACAGAAATATGAAGATGTGCCTAAACCCACCTACCACCCTATCGATCCACGGCTTACGCATCCTGTCTCTCTAGCCCGCGTACTGCCCGCCCGCCCGCCCGCCCGCTCATTTCGTCAGTTGGCTTAGGCATATGGAGTTCATTCCTAGTCAAGGATCAGACCGGGTTGAGGGTTGCGATAGCAAAATCGATAGCACGCAGAGACGGACCCGACCGATCCCCTGCTCGTGCATCCCGCCCCTCTGGCCGGCTGAGCGCCTGCACGCTCGTTTCGTGTGTTGACTTAGGCATACGGAGTTCATTCCCAATCTAAGCGTATAAAGTTCATTCCCAGTCTAAGATCGGATCGGGCTGAGGGTTGTGGCAGCATAAGCTGGTCTCGGGCATGTGCTGGTACCGTATTTTTCTTCGTCGGGGCACCATCACCGGATAATCGTCGGAGAACCTGACCGACGGCATTGGGGTTCCGGTGATCGGGGGTGCCGGGGGGGTGCGCGCACATGATGTGCGATTGGTGCTGGTACTTGGGCTTTATATTGGCCCCCTATCCCATCAAACCTCGAGAACTCACACCCTCTTAAAGAGCATTTGAGATTTTACAGGTTTGCTGCCAGTAGCCATTAAAGTGTCTGAAAATGGGGACACCTTTTTCAAAAGGTCGCAAAATCTTGCAGACTTCGAGATTTTAGCTGAATTTTTTTTTGCATGCCAACAAAAAAACAGGGATCATGTCTACCATGTTTGGGGCCAAAACTCCTTTCGAAAAAATTTTAAAAAATCCCAAACTGTAAAAAGTTTTGAAAATCGTGAAAAATAGAAAATGAGTCATCTTGCCATGAAACTTCACGTGAAGGCTTAAGGGACCATTGTATGAATTTACAAGCCATAAAAATGGCATTGGCATGCAGAAATATGATGATGTGCCTAAACCAACCTACCACCCTATCGATCAACGGCTTACGCATCCCGTGTCTCTGGCTGGCGTAGTGCCCGCCCGCCCGCCCACTCATTTCGTCGGTTGGCTTTGGCATATGGAATTGATTCCTAGTCAAGGATCAGACCGGGCTGAGGGTTGTGGTAGTAGGACTGACAGCGTGTAGAGACAGACCCAATCGATCCCCGGCTCGTGCATCCCACCCTTTTGGCCGGCTGAGCCCCCGCACGCTCGTTTCGTGGGTTGACTTAGGCATACAGAGTTCATTCCCAATCTAAGCATACGGAGTTCATTCCTAGTCTAAGATCGGACCAGACCGAGGGTTGCGGCAGCACATGCTGTTCTCGGGCATGTGCTGGTGCAGCATTTTTCTTCGTCGGGGCACCATCACCGGAGCATCACCAGAGAACCTGACCGACGGCATTGGGGTTCCGACGATCGAGGGGGCCGATGGGGGTGTGCGCACATGATGTGCCATGGGTTTTACAGGTTTGCTGCCAGTAGCTATTAAAGTGTCTAAAATGGGGATACTTTTTTCAAATGGTCGCAAAATCTTGTACACTTCAGGTTTTTAGCTGAATTTTTTTGTGCATGCCAACAAAAATACAAGGATCACTTTTACCAAGTTTGGGGCCAAAACCCCTTCCAAAAAAATTTTAAAAAATCTCGAACCTCAAAAAGTTTTAAAAATCGTAAAAAATAAAAAACGAGTCGTCTTGCCATGAAAGTTCACGTGAATACTACCACTCTATCGATCCATGGCTTGCGTATCCTGTCTCTCTGGCCGACTTAATGCCCGCCAGCCTGTTCATTTCATCGGTTTGCTTAGGCATGCGAAGTTTATTCCCAGTCTAAGATCGGACCGGACCGAGGGTTACGGCAGCAGGATTGGCAGCACGCAAAGGGGGACCCGACCAATCCCCGGCTTGCACATCCCACCCCTCTGGCCGGCTAAGCGCCCGCACGCTCGTTTCGTGGGTTGACTTAGGCATACGGATTTCATTCCCAGTCTAAGCATACAGAGTTCATTCCCAGTCTAAGATCGGATTGGGCTGAGAGTTGTAGCAGCACATGCTGTGCTCGGGCATGTGCTAGTGCCGTATTTTTCTTCGTTGGGGCACCATCGCCGGAGCATCGTTGGAGAACCTGACCGGTGGCATTGGGGTTCCGGCAATCAGGGGGGCCGGAGGGGGTGTGCGCACATGATGTGCGATGGGTGCTGGTACTTGGCCCTTATATTGGTCCCTTATCCCTCATCAAACCTCGAGAACTCACACCCCCTTAAAAGGCATTTGAGATTTTACAGGTTTGCTGCCAGTAGCTATTAAAGTGTCTGAAAAGGTGACACTTTTTTCAAATGGTCACAAAATCTTGTGCACTTCGTGTTTTTAGCTGAATTTTTTTGTGGATGCCAATAAAAATACAAGGATCATGTCTACCAAGTTTGGGGCCAAAACTCCCTCCGAAAAAGTTTTAAAAAATCTCGAACCTCAAAAAGTTTCAAAAATCGTGAAAAAAAGAAAACGAGTCGTCTTGCCATGAAACTTCACGTGAAGGCTTAAGGGACCATTGTATGAATTTACAAGCCATAAAAATGGCATTGGCATGCAGAAATATACAGATGTGCCTAAACCCAGCTACCACCCCAACGATCCACGGCTTGCGCATCCCGTCTCTCTGGCCGGCGTAGTGCCCGCTCGCCCACTCGTCCGTTCGTTTCGTCTGTTGGCTTAGGCATACGGAGTTCATTCCCAATCAAAGATCAGACCAGACCGAGGGTTGCGACAGCACATGCTGGGCTCGGGCATGTGCTGGTGCCGCATTTTTCTTCGTCAGGGCACCATCGTCGGAGCATCGCCAGTGAACCTGACCAGCAGCATTGGGGTTCCGACGATCGGGGGGGCCGGGGGGTGTGCGCACATGAGGTGCGATGGGTGCTGGTACTTGGCCCTTATATTGGCCCCCTATCCCTTATCAAACCTCAAGATCTCTCACCCCCTTAAAGAGCATTTGAGATTTTATAGGTTTGCTGCCAGTAGCCATTAAAGTGTCTGAAATAGGGACACTTTTTTCAAATGGTCACAAAATCTTGTACACTTCAAGTTTTTAGTTGAATTTTTTTGTGCATGCGAACAAAAATAAAAAGGATCACGTCTACCAAGTTTGGGGACAACACTCCTTCCGAAAAAATTTTAAAAAATCCCGAACCGTAAAAATTTTTGAAAATCGTCAAAAATAAAAAATGAGTCGTCTTGCCATGAAACTTCACGTGAAGGCTTAAGGGACCATTGTATGAATTTACAAGCCACAAAAATGGCATTGGCACGTAGAAATATGAAGATGTTCTTGAACCCACCTACCACCCTATCGATCCACGGCTTACGCAACCCGTATCTCTGGCTGGCATAGTGCCCGCCTGCTCGCCCGCTCCCTCGTTTCGTCGGTTGCCTTAGACATATGGAGTTCATTCCCAGTCTAAGATCCAATCGAACCGAGGGTTACGGCAGCAGGATGGGTGGTTGAGCGCCCGCACGCTCATTCCATGGGTTGACTTAGGCATATGGAGTTCATTCCCAGCCTAAGCATACAGAGTTCATTCCCAGTCTAAGATCGGACCAGACCGAGGGTTGCGACAACACGTGCTGGGCTTGGGCATGTGCTGGTGCCGCATTTTTCTTTATCGGGGCACCATCGTCGGAGCATCACCGAAGAACTTGACCGACAGCATTGGGGTTCCGACGATTGGAGGGGTCGGGGGGGTGTGCGCACATGATGTGTGATGGGTGCTGGTACTTGGCCCTTTTATTGGCCCCCTATCCCTCATCAAACCTCAAAAACTCACACCCCCTTAAAGAGCATTTGAGATTTTACAGGTTTGCTACCAGTAGCCATTAAAGTGTCTGAAATTGGGACACTTTTTTCAAATGGTCACAAAATCTTGTACACTTCGAGTTTTTAGATGAATTTTTTTGTGCATGCCAACAAAAATACAAGGATCATGTCTACCAAGTTTGTTGCCAAAACTCCCTCCAAAAAAATTTTAAAAAATCCCGAACCGCAAAAAGTTTCAAAAATCATGAAAAATAGAAAACGAGTCGTCTTGCGATGAAACTTCATCTGAAGGCTTAAGGGACCATTGTATGAATTTACAAGCCATAAAAATGGCATTGGCAAGCAAATATATGAAGATGACCCTAAACCCACCTACCACCCTATCGATCCACGGCTTGCGTATCCTGTCTCTCTGGCCGGCGTAGTGCCTGCCCACTCGGTCGTTTCGTCGGTTGGCTTAGGCATACGGAGTTCATTCCCAGTCTAAGATCAGACCAGACCGAGGGTTGTGGCAGCATGACCGACAGCATGCAGAGAGGGATCCGGTTGATCCCCGGCTTGCGCATCCCGCCCCTCTGTCTTGCTGAGCGCCCGCACACTTGTTTCATGGGTTGACTTAGGTATACGACGTTCATTCCCAGTCTAAGCATACGGAGTTCATTACCAGTGTAAAATCAGACTGGATTGAGGGTTGCGGCAGCACATGCTGGGCTCGGGCATGTGCTGGTGTCGCATTTTTCTTCACCGGGGCACCATCGCTGAAGAATCGCTAGAGAACCTGACCGACGGCATTGGGGTTCCGATGATCGGGGGGTCGGAGGGGTGTGCGCACATGATGTGCGTGGGTGCTGGTACTTGGCCCTTATATTGGCCCCCTGTCCCTCATCAAACCTCGAGAACTCACACCCCCTTAAAGAGCATTTGAGATTTTACAGGTTTGCTGCCAGTAGCCGTTAAAGTGTCTGAAATGGGGACACTTTTTTCAAATGGTCACAAAATCTTGTACACTTCGAGTTTTTAGCTGAATGTTTTTGTGCAGGACAACAAAAATACAAGGATCAGGTCTACCAAGTTTGTTGCCAAAACTCCCTCCGAAAAAATTTTAAAAAATCCTGAACCGTAAAAAGTTTCAAAAATCATGAAAAATAGAAAACGAGTCATCTTGCGATGAAACTTCACGTGAAGGCTTAAAGGACCATTGTATGAATTTACAAGCCATAAAAATGGCATTGGCATGCAGAAATATGAAGATGTACCTAAACCCACCTACCACCCTATCGATCCACAACTTACGTATCCCGTCTCTCTGGCCGGCGTAGTGCCCGCCCGCCCGCCTGCTCGTTTCGTCGGTTGGCTTAGGCATACGAAGTTCATTCCCAGTCTAAGATCAGACCAAACAGAGGGTTACGGCAGTAGGGTTGGCAGCAGGATTGGCAGCACGCAGAGTGGGACCTGGTCGATCCTCGGCTTGCGCATCCCGCCCCTCTAGCCGGCTGAGCGCCCGCACGCTCGTTTCATGGTTACTTAGGCATACGGAGTTCATTCCTAGTCTAAGATCAGACTGGACCAACGGTTGCAGCAGCACATGCAAGGCTCGAGCATGTGTTGGTACCGCATTTTTCTTCGTCGGGGCACCATCGTCGAAGCATCGTCAGAGAACCTGACCGACGGCATTGGTGTTCCAATGATTCGGGGGGCCGGGGGGGGTGTGCGCACATGATGTGCAATGGGTGCTGGTACTTGGCCCTTATATTGGCCCCCTATCCCTCATCAAACCTTCAGAACTCACACCCCCTTAAAGAGCATTTGAGATTTTACAGGTTTGCTGCCAGTAGCAATTAAAGTGTCTGAAATGGGAACACTTTTTTCAAATGGTCACAAACTCTTGTACACTTTGATTTTTTAGTTGAATTTTTTTGTGCATGCCAACAAAAATACAAGGATCATGTCTACCAAGTTTGGGGCCAAAACCCCTTCCAAAAAAATTTTAAAAAATCTCGAACCGTAAAAAGTTTCAAAAATCATGAAAAATAGAAAACGAGTCATCTTGCCATGAAACTTCACGTGAAGCCTTAAGGGACCATTGTATGAATTTACAAGTCATAAAAATGGCATTGGCACGTAGAAATATGAAGATGTGCCTAAACCCACCTACCACCCTATCGATCCACGACTTGCGCATCCTGTCTCTTTGGTCGGCGTAGTGCCTGCCCGCCCGCTCGTTTCGTCAGTTGGCTTCGATACGGAGTTTATTCCCAGTCTAAGATTAGACCGGATGGAGGGTTGCAGCAGTAGGATCGGTAGCACGTAGAAGGGGACCCGACCGATCCCCGGTTTACGCATTCTGTCCCTCTGGCCGGCTGAGTGCCCGCACGCTCATTTCGTGGGTTGACTTAGGCATACGGAGTTCATTCCCAGTCTAAGCTGACGGAGTTCATTCCTAGTCTAAGATCGGACCGGACCAAGGGTTACAGCAGCACATGCTGGGCTCGGGCATGTGCTGGTGCCGCATTTTTCTTCGTCGGGGCACCATCATCGGAGAACCTGACCAGCAACATTGGGGTTCCGACGATCGGGGGTGCTGGGGGGGTGTGCGCACATGATGTGCGATGGGTGCTGGTACTTGGCCCTTATATTGGCCCCCTATCGCTCATCAAACCTCAAGAACTCACACCCCCTTAAAGAGCATTTGAGATTTTACAGGTTTGCCGCCAGTAGCCATTAAAGTGTTTGAAATGGGGACACTTTTTTCAAATGGTCACAAAATCTTGTACACTTCTAGTTTTTAGCTAAATTTTTTTGTGCATGCCAAAAAAAATACAAGGATCACCTCTACCAAGTTTGGGACGAAAACCCCTTCCAAAAAAAATTTAAAAAATCCCGAACCACAAAAAGTTTTAAAAATCATGAAAAATAGAAAATGAGTCGTCTTGCCATGAAACTTCAGGTGAAGGCTTAAGGGACCACTGTACGAATTTACAAGCCATAAAAATGGTATTGGCACATAGAAATATGAAGATGTGCCTCAACCCACCTACCACCCTATTGATCCACGGCTTGCGCATCCCGTCTCTCTGGCCGGCGTAGTGCCCGCCCGTTCGCTCGCTCGTTTTGTCGGTTGGCTTAGGCATACAGAGTTCATTCCCAGTCTAAGATCGGACCAGACCAAGGGTTGCGACAGCACATGCTGGGCTCGGGCATGTGCTGGTGTCGCATTTTTCTTCACCGGGGCACCATCGCTGAAGAATCGCTAGAGAACCTGACCGACGGCATTGGGGTTCCGATGATCGGGGGGTCGGAGGGGTGTGCGCACATGATGTGCGTGGGTGCTGGTACTTGGCCCTTATATTGGCCCCCTGTCCCTCATCAAACCTCGAGAACTCACACCCCTTTAAAGAGCATTTGAGATTTTACAGGTTTGCTGCCAGTAGCCGTTAAAGTGTCTGAAATGGGGACACTTTTTTCAAATGGTCACAAAATCTTGTACACTTCGAGTTTTTAGCTGAATGTTTTTATGCATGCGAACAAAAATACAAGGATCAGGTCTACCAAGTTTGTTGCCAAAACTCCCTCCGAAAAAATTTTAAAAAATCCTGAACCGTAAAAAGTTTCAAAAATCATGAAAAATAGAAAACAAGTCATCTTGCGATGAAACTTCACGTGAAGGCTTAAAGGACCATTGTATGAATTTACAAGCCATAAAAATGGCATTGGAATGCAAAAATATGAAGATGTGCCTAAACCCACCTACCACCCTATCGATCCACAACTTACGTATCCCGTCTCTCTGACCGGCGTAGTGCCCTCCCGCCTGCTCGTTTCGTCGGTTGGCTTAGGCATACGAAGTTCATTCCCAGTCTAAGATCAGACCAAACAGAGGGTTACGGCAGTAGGGTTGGCAGCAGGATTGGCAGCACGCAGAGTGGGACCTGGTCGATCCTCGGCTTGCGCATCCCGCCCCTCTAGCCGGCTGAGCGCCCGCACGCTCGTTTCATGGTTACTTAGGCATACGGAGTTCATTCCTAGTCTAAGATCAGACTGGACCAACGGTTGCAGCAGCACATGCAAGGCTCGAGCATGTGTTGGTACCGCATTTTTCTTCGTCGGGGCACCATCGTCGAAGCATCGTCAGAGAACCTGACCGACGGCATTGGTGTTCCAATGATTCGGGGGGCCGGGGGGGGTGTACGCACATGATGTGCAATGGGTGCTGGTACTTGGCCCTTATATTGGCCCCCTATCCCTCATCAAACCTTCAGAACTCACACCCCCTTAAAGAGCATTTGAGATTTTACAGGTTTGCTGCCAGTAGCAATTAAAGTGTCTGAAATGGGAACACTTTTTTCAAATGGTCACAAACTCTTGTACACTTTGATTTTTTAGTTGAATTTTTTTGTGCATGCCAACAAAAATACAAGGATCATGTCTACCAAGTTTGGGGCCAAAACCCCTTCCAAAAAAATTTTAAAAAATCTCGAACCGTAAAAAGTTTCAAAAATCATGAAAAATAGAAAACGAGTCATCTTGCCATGAAACTTCACGTGAAGGCTTAAGGGACCATTGTATGAATTTACAAGTCAAAAAAATGGCATTGGCACGTAGAAATATGAAGATGTGCCTAAACCCACCTACCACCCTATCGATCCACGGCTTGCGCATCCTGTCTCTTTGGTCGGCGTAGTGCCTGCCCGCCCGCTCGTTTTGTCAGTTGGCTTCGATACGGAGTTTATTCCCAGTCTAAGATTAGACCGGATGGAGGGTTGCAGCAGTAGGATCGGTAGCACGCAGAAGGGGACCCGACCGATCCTCGGCTTACGCATTCCGTCCCTCTGGCCGGCTGAGTGCCCACACGCTCATTTCATGGGTTGAATTTTGCATACGGAGTTCATTCCCAGTCTAAGCTGACGGAGTTCATTCCTAGTCTAAGATCGGACCGGACCAAGGGTTACGGCAGCACATGCTGGGCTCGGGCATGTGCTGGTGCCGCATTTTTCTTCGTCGGGGCACCATCGTCGGAGAACCTGACCAGCAACATTGGGGTTCCGATGATCGGGGGTGCTGGGGGGGTGTGCGCACATGATGTGCGATGGGTGCTGGTACTTGGCCCTTATATTGGCCCCCTATCGCTCATCAAACCTCAAGAACTCACACCCCCTTAAAGAGCATTTGAGATTTTACAGGTTTGCCGCCAGTAGCCATTAAAGTGTTTGAAATGGGGACACTTTTTTCAAATGGTCACAAAATCTTGTACACTTCTAGTTTTTAGCTAAATTTTTTTGTGCATGCCAAAAAAAATACAAGGATCACCTCTACCAAGTTTGGGACGAAAACCCCTTCCAAAAAAAATTTAAAAAATCCCGAACCACAAAAAGTTTTAAAAATCATGAAAAATAGAAAATGAGTCGTCTTGCCATGAAACTTCAGGTGAAGGCCTAAGGGACCACTGTACGAATTTACAAGCCATAAAAATGGTATTGGCACATAGAAATATGAAGATGTGCCTCAACCCACCTACCACCCTATTGATCCACGGCTTGCGCATCCCGTCTCTCTGGCCGGCGTAGTGCCTGCCCGTTCGCCCGCTCGTTTTGTCGGTTGGCTTAGGCATATAGAGTTCATTCCCAGTCTAAGATCGGACCAGACCAAGGGTTGCGACAGCACATGCTGGGCTTGGGCATGTGCTGGTGCCACATTTTTCTTCGTCGGGGTACCACCGTCGGAGCATCGCCAGAGAACCTGACCTGCGGCATTGGGGTTCTGACGATCGGAGGGGCCAGGGGGGTGTGCGCACATGATGTGCGATGGGTACTGGTACTTGGCCCTTATATTGGCCCCCTATCCCTCATCAAACCTCAAGATCTCTGACCCCCTTAAAGAGCATTTGAGATTTTACAGGTTTGCTGCCAGCAGCCATTAAAGTGTCTGAAATGGGGACACTTTTTTCAAATGGTCACAAAATCTTGTACAATTTGAGTTTTTGGCTGACTTTTTTTGTGCACACCAACCAAAATACAAGGATCACATATACCAAGTTTGGGGCCAAAACCCCTTCCAAAAAAATTTTAAAAAATCCCAAACCGCAAAAAGTTTCAAAAATCATGAAAAATAGAAAATGAGTCGTGTTGCAATGAAACTTCACGTGAAGGCTTAAGGGACCACTGTATGAATTTACAAGCCATAAAAATGGCATTGGCACATAGAAATATGAAGATGTGCCTAAACCCACCTACCACCCTATCGATCCACGGCTTGCGCATCCCGTCTCTCTGGCCGGCATAGTGCTCGCCCGCCTGCCCGCTCATTTTGTCGGTTGGCTTAGGCATACGGAGTTCATTCCCAGTCTAAGATCAGACTGGACCGAGGGTTCCAGCAGCACATGCTGGGCTCGAGGATGTGCTGGTGCCGCATTTTTCTTCGTCGGGGCACCACCGTCGGAGCATCGCCAGAGAATCTGACCAGCGGCATTGGGGTTCCGACGATCGGGGGGGCCGGGGGGTGTGCTTACATGAGGTGCGATGGGTGCTGGTACTTGGCCCTTATATTGGCCCCCTATCCCTTATCAAACCTCGAGATCTCTCACCCCCTTAAAGAGCATTTGAGATTTTACAGGTTTGCTGCCAGTAGCCATTAAAGTGTCTGAAATGGGGACACTTTTTTCAAATGGTCACAAAATCTTGTACACTTCGAGTTTTTAGCTGAATTTTTTTGTGCATGCCAATAAAAATACAAGGATCACGTTTGCCAACTTTGGGGAAAAAACTCCTTCCGAAAAAATTTTAAAAAATCCCGAACCGTAAAAAGTTTCAAAAATCAAGAAAAATAGAAAACGAGTGGTCTTGCCATGAAACTTCACGTGAAGGCTTAAGGGACCATTGTATGAATTTACAAGCCATAAAAATGGCATTGGCAAGCAAATATATGAAGATGACCCTAAACCCACCTACCACCCTATCGATCCACGGCTTGCTTATCCTGTCTCTCTAGCCGGCGTAGTGCCTGCCCACTCGCTCGTTTCGTCGGTTGGCTTAGGCATATGGAGTTCATTCCCAGTCTAAGATCAGACCGGACCGAGGGTTGTGGCAGCATGACCGACAGCATGCAGAGAGGGATCCGGTTGATCCCCGGCTTGCGCATCCCGCCCCTCTGTCCGGCTGAGCGCCCGCACACTTGTTTCATGGGTTGACTTAGGTATACGGCATTCATTCCCAGTCTAAGCATACGGAGTTCATTACCAGTGTAAGATCAGACTGGATTGAGGGTTGCGGCAGCACATGCTGGGCTCAGGCATGTGCTGGTGTCGCATTTTTCTTCACCGGGGCACCGTCGCTGAAGAATCGCTAGAGAACCTGACCGACGGCATTGGGGTTCCGATGATCGGGGGGTCGGAGGGGTGTGCGCACATGATGTGCGTGGGTGCTGGTACTTGGCCCTTATATTGGCCCCCTTTCCCTCATCAAACCTCGAGAACTCACACCCCCTTAAAGAGCATTTGAGATTTTACAGGTTTGCTGCCAGTAGCCGTTAAAGTGTCTGAAATGGGGACACTTTTTTCAAATGGTCAGAAAATCTTGTACACTTCGAGTTTTTAGCTGAATGTTTTTGTGCATGCCAACAAAAATACAAGGATCAGGTCTACCAAGTTTGTTGCCAAACTCCCTCCGAAAAAATTTTAAAAAATCCTGAACCGTAAAAAGTTTCAAAAATCATGAAAAATAGAAAACGAGTCACCTTGCGATGAAACTTCACGTGAAGGCTTAAAGGACCATTGTATGAATTTACAAGCCATAAAAATGGCATTGGCATGCAGAAATATGAAGATGTGCCTAAACCCACCTACCACCCTATCAATCCACAACTTACGTATCCCGTCTCTCTGGCCGGCATAGTGCCCGCCCGCCCGCTTGCTCGTTTCGTCGGTTGGCTTAGGCATACGAAGTTCATTCCCAGTCTAAGATCAGACCAAACAGAGGGTTACGGCAGTAGGGTTGGCAGCAGGATTGGCAGCACGCAGAGTGGGACCTGGTCGATCCTCGGCTTGCGCATCCCGCCCCTCTAGCCGGCTGAGCGCCCGCACGCTCGTTTCATGGTTACTTAGGCATTCAGAGTTCATTCCTAGTCTAAGATCAGACTGGACCAACGGTTGCAGCAGCACTTGCAAGGCTCGAGCATGTGCTGGTACCGTATTTTTCTTCGTCGGGGCACCATCGCCGAAGCATCGTCAGAGAACCTGACCGACGGCATTGGTGTTCCAATGATTCGGGGGGCCGGGGGGTGTGCGCACATGATGTGCGATGGGTGCCGGTACTTGGCCCTTATATTGGCCCCCTATCCCTCATCAAACCTTCAGAACTCACACCCCCTTAAAGAGCATTTGAGATTTTACAGGTTTGCTGCCAGTAGCAATTAAAGTGTCTGAAATGGGAACACTTTTTTCAAATGGTCACAAACTCTTGTACACTTTGATTTTTTAGTTGAATTTTTTTGTGCATGCCAACAAAAATACAAGGATCATGTCTACCAAGTTTGGGGCCAAAACCCCTTCCAAAAAAATTTTAAAAAATCTCGAACCGTAAAAAGTTTCAAAAGTCGTGAAAAATAGAAAATGAGTCGTCTTGCAATGAAACTTCACGTGAAGGCTTAAGGGACCACTGTATGAATTTACAAGCCATAAAAATGGCATTGGCACATAGAAATATGAAGATGTGCCTAAACCCACCTACCACCCTATCGATCCACGGCTTGCGCATCCCGTCTCTCTGGCCGGCATAGTGCTCACCCGCCCGCCCGCTCGTTTTGTCGGTTGGCTTAGGCATACGGAGTTCATTATCAGTCTAATATCAGACCGGACCGAGGGTTGCAGTAGCACATGCTGGGCTCGAACATGTGCTGGTGCCACATTTTTCTTCGTCGGGGCACCACCGTCGGAGCATCGCCAGAGAATCTGACCAGCGGCATTGGGGTTCCGACGATCGGGGGGGCCGGGGGGTGTGCTTACATGAGGTGCGATGGGTGCTGGTACTTGGCCCTTATATTGGCCCCCTATCCCTTATCAAACCTCGAGATCTCTCACCCCCTTAAAGAGCATTTGAGATTTTACAGGTTTGCTGCCAGTAGCCATTAAAGTGTCTGAAATGGGGACACTTTTTTCAAATGGTCACAAAATCTTGTACACTTCGAGTTTTTAGCTGAATTTTTTTGTGCATGCCAATAAAAATACAAGGATCACGTTTGCCAACTTTGGGGCCAAAACTCCTTCCGAAAAAATTTTAAAAAATCCCGAACCGTAAAAAGTTTCAAAAATCAAGAAAAATAGAAAACGAGTGGTCTTGCCATGAAACTTCACGTGAAGGCTTAAGGGACCATTGTATGAATTTACAAGCCATAAAAATGGCATTGGCAAGCAAATATATGAAGATGACCCTAAACCCACCTACCACCCTATCGATCCACGGCTTGCTTATCCTGTCTCTCTAGCCGGCGTAGTGCCTGCCCACTCGCTCGTTTCGTCGGTTGGCTTAGGCATACGGAGTTCATTCCCAGTCTAAGATCAGACCGGACCGAGGGTTGTGGCAGCATGACCGACAGCATGCAGAGAGGGATCCGGTTGATCCCCGGCTTGCGCATCCCGCCCCTCTGTCCGGCTGAGCGCCCGCACACTTGTTTCATGGGTTAACTTAGGTATACGGCATTCATTCCCAGTCTAAGCATACGGAGTTCATTACCAGTGTAAGATCAGACTGGATTGAGGGTTGCGGCAGCACATGCTGGGCTCGGGCATGTGCTGGTGTCGCATTTTTCTTCACCGGGGCACCGTCGCTGAAGAATCGCTAAAGAACCTGACCGACGGCATTGGGGTTCCGATGATCGGGGGGTCGGAGGGGTGTGCGCACATGATGTGCGTGGGTGCTGGTACTTGGCCCTTATATTGGCCCCCTGTCCCTCATCAAACCTCGAGAACTCACACCCCCTTAAAGAGCATTTGAGATTTTACAGGTTTGCTGCCAGTAGCCGTTAAAGTGTCTGAAATGGGGACACTTTTTTCAAATGGTCACAAAATCTTGTACACTTCGAGTTTTTAGCTGAATGTTTTTGTGCATGCCAACAAAAATACAAGGATCAGGTCTACAAAGTTTGTTGCCAAAACTCCCTCCGAAAAAATTTTAAAAAATCCTGAACCGTAAAAAGTTTCAAAAATCATGAAAAATAGAAAACGAGTCATCTTGCGAGGAAACTTCACGTGAAGGCTTAAAGGACCATTGTATGAATTTACAAGCCATAAAAATGGCATTGGCATGCAGAAATATGAAGATGTGCCTAAACCCACCTACCAACCTATCGATCCACAACTTACGTATCCCGTCTCTCTGGTCGGTATAGTGCCCGCCCGCCCGCTTGCTCGTTTCATCGGTTGGCTTAGGCATACGAAGTTCATTCCCAGTCTAAGATCAGACCAAACAGAGGGTTACGGCAGTATGGTTGGCAGCAGGATTGGCAGCACACAGAGTGGGACCTGGTCGATCCTCGGCTTGCGCATCCCGCCCCTCTAGCCGGCTGAGCGCCCGCACGCTCGTTTCATGGTTACTTAGGCATACGGAGTTCATTCCTAGTCTAAGATCAGACTGGACCAACGGTTGCAGCAGCACATGCAAGGCTCGAGCATGTGCTGCTACCGTATTTTTCTTCGTCGGGGCACCATCGCCGAAGCATCGTCAGAGAACCTGACCGACGGCATTGGTGTTCCAATGATTCGGGGGGCCGGGGGGGGTGTGCGCACATGATGTACGATGGGTGCCGGTACTTGGCCCTTATATTGGCCCCCTATCCCTCATCAAACCTTCAGAACTCACACCCCCTTAAAGAGCATTTGAGATTTTACAGGTTTGCTGCCAGTAGCAATTAAAGTGTCTGAAATGGGAACCCTTTTTTCAAATGGTCACAAACTCTTGTACACTTTGATTTTTTAGTTGAATTTTTTTATGCATGCCAACAAAAATACAAGGATCATGTCTACCAAGTTTGGGGCCAAAACCCCTTCCAAAAAAATTTTAAAAAATCTCGAACGTAAAAAGTTTCAAAAATCATGAAAAATAGAAAACGAGTCATCTTGCCATGAAACTTCACGTGAAGGCTTAAGGGACCATTGTATGAATTTACAAGTCATAAAAATGGCATTGGCACATAGAAATATGAAGATGTGCCTAAACCCACCTACCACCCTATCGATCCACAGCTTGCGCATCCTGTCTCTTTGGTCGGCGTAGTGCCTGCCCGCCCGCTCGTTTCGTCAGTTGGCTTCGATACGGAGTTTATTCCCAGTCTAAGATTAGACCGGATGGAGGGTTGCAACAGTAGGATCGGTAGCACGCAGAAGGGGACCCGACCGATCCCCGGCTTACGCATTCCGTCCCTCTAGCCGGCTGAGTGCCCGCACGCTCATTTCGTGGGTTGACTTAGGCATACGGAGTTCATTCCCAGTCTAAGCTGACGGAGTTCATTCCTAGTCTAAGATCGGACCGGACCAAGGGTTACGGTAGCACATGCTGGGCTCGGGCATGTGCTGGTGCCGCATTTTTCTTCGTCGGGGCACCATCGTCGGAGAACCTGACCAGCAACATTGGGGTTCCGACGGTCGGGGGTGCTGGGGGGGTGTGCGCACATGATGTGCGATGGGTGCTGGTACTTGGCCCTTATATTGGCCCCCTATCGCTCATCAAACCTCAAGAACTCACACCCCCTTAAAGAGCATTTGAGATTTTACAGGTTTGCCGCCAGTAGCCATTAAAGTGTTTGAAATGGGGACACTTTTTTCAAATGGTCACAAAATCTTGTACACTTCTAGTTTTTAGCTAAATTTTTTTGTGCATGCCAAAAAAAATACAAGGATCACATCTACCAAGTTTGGGACGAAAACCCCTTCCAAAAAAAATTTAAAAAATCCCGAACCACAAAAAGTTTTAAAAATCATGAAAAATAGAAAATGAGTCGTCTTGCCATGAAACTTCAGGTGAAGGCTTAAGGGACCACTGTACGAATTTACAAGCCATAAAAATGGTATTGGCACATAGAAATATGAAGATGTGCCTCAACCCACCCAACACCCTATTGATCCACGGCTTGCGCATCCCGTCTCTCTGGCCGGCGTAGTGCCCGCCCGTTCGCCCGCTCGTTTTGTCGGTTGGCTTAGGCATACAGAGTTGATTCCCAGTCTAAGATCGGACCAGACCAAGGGTTGCGACAGCACATGCTGGGCTTGGGCATGTGCTGGTGCCGCATTTTTCTTCGTCGGGGCACCACCGTCGGAGCATCGCCAGAGAACCTGACCTGCGGCATTGGGGTTCTGACGATCGAAGGGGCCAGGGGGGTGTGCGCACATGATGTGCGATGGGTACTGGTGCTTGGCCCTTATATTGGCCCCCTATCCCTCATCAAACCTCAAGATCTCTGACCCCCTTAAAGAGCATTTGAGATTTTACAGGTTTGCTGCCAGTAGCCATTAAAGTGTCTGAAATGGGGACACTTTTTTCAAATGGTCACAAAATCTTGTACAATTTGAGTTTTTGGCTGACTTTTTTTGTGCACACCAAAAAAAATACAAGGATCACATATACCAAGTTTGGGGCCAAAACCCCTTCCAAAAAAATTTTAAAAAATCCCGAACCGCAAAAAGTTTCAAAAATTGTGAAAAATAGAAAATGAGTCGTCTTGCAATGAAACTTCACGTGAAGGCTTAAGGGACCACTGTATGAATTTACAAGCCATAAAAATGGCATTGGCACATAGAAATATGAAGATGTGCCTAAACCCACCTACCACCCTATCGATCCACGGCTTGCGCATCCCGTCTCTCTGGCCGGCATAGTGCTCGGCCGCCTGCCCGCTCGTTTTGTCGGTTGGCTTAGGCATACGGAGTTCATTCCCAGTCTAAGATCAAACCAGACCGAGGGTTGCAACAGCACATGCTGGGCTCGAGCATGTGCTGGTGCCGCATTTTTCTTCGTCGGGGCACCACCGTCGGAGCATCGCCAGAGAATCTGGCTAGCGGCATTGGGGTTCCGACGATCGGGGGGGGGGGCCGGGGGGTGTGCTTACATGAGGTGCGATGGGTGCTGGTACTTGGCCCTTATATTGGCCCCCTATCCCTTATCAAACCTCGAGATCTCTCACCCCCTTAAAGAGCATTTGAGATTTTACAGGTTTGCTGCCAGTAGCCATTAAAGTGTCTGAAATGGGGACACTTTTTTCAAATGGTCACAAAATCTTGTACACTTCGAGTTTTTAGCTGAATTTTTTTGTGCGTGCCAATAAAAATACAAGGATCACGTTTACGAACTTTGGGGCCAAAACTCCTTCCGAAAAAATTTTAAAAAATCTCGAACCGTAAAAAGTTTCAACAATCAAGAAAAATAGAAAACGAATGGTCTTGCTATGAAACTTCACGTGAAGGCTTAAGGGACCATTGTATGAATTTACAAGCCATAAAAATGGCATTGGCACGTAGAAATATGAAGATGTGCCTAAACCCACCTACCATGCATCGATCCACGGCTTGCACATCCCGTCTCTTTGGCCGGTGTAATGCCCGCCTACCCACCCGCCCGCTTGTTTCCCCAGTTGGCTTAGGCATATGGAGTTCATTCCCAGTCTAAGATCGGACCGGACTGAGGGTTGCAGCAGCAGGATCGATAGCACGCAGAGGGGGACCTAGCCGATCCTTAGCCTGCACATCGCGCCCCTCTGGCCGGCTAAGCGCCCGCATGCTCGTTTCTTGGGTTGACTTAGGCATACGGAGTTCATTCCCAGTCTAAGCATAAAGAGGGTTGCGGCAGCACTTGTTGGGCTTGGGCATGTGCTGCTGCCGCATTTTTCTTTGTCGGGGCACCATCGTCGGAGCATTGCCGAAGAACCTGACCGGCGGCATTTGGGTTCCTACAATCGGGGGGGTCGAGGGGGAGGGTTTGCGCACATGATTTGCGATGGGTGCTGAATTTTTTTGTGCATCCCAACAAAAATACAAGGATCATCTCTGCCAAGTTTGGGGCCAAAACTCCTTCCGAAAAAATTTTAAAAAATCCCAAACTGCAAAAAGTTTCAAAAATCGTGAAAAATAGAAAACGAGTCGTCTTGCTATGAAACTGCACGTGAAGGCTTAAGGGACCATTGTATGAATTCACAAGCCATAAAAATGGCATTGGCATGCAAAAATATGAAGATTTGCCTAAACCCACATACCACCCTATCGATCTACGGCTTGCGCATCCCGTCTCTCTGGCTGGCGTAGTGCCCGTCCGCCCGTTCGTGTGCTTGTTTCATCAGTTGGCTTAGGCATACGGAGTTCATTCCTAGTCTAAGATCGGATCAGATCGAGGGTTGCGCTAACAGGATCAGCATCACACAGAAGGGGACCCAACCGATCCCCAGCTTACGCGCCCCGCCCCTCTGGCCGCCTAAGCGCCCGCACGCTCGTTTCATGGGTTGACTTACGCATACAGACTTTATTCCAAGTCTAAGATCGGACCAGACCGATGGTTGCGATAGCACATGCTGGGCTCGTTTCATCGGATGGCTTAGGCATATGATGTTCATTACCAGTCTAAGATTAGATCAGACCGAGGGTTGCGACAGCAGGATGGGTAGCACACAGAGTGGGACCCGATCGATCTCGGCTTACGCATCTCGCCCCTCTGGCGGGCTGAGCGCCCGCACGTTCGTCTCATGGGTTGACTTAAGCATACGAAGTTCATTCCCAGTCTAAGCATACGGAGTTCATTCCCAGTCTAAGATCGGACTGGACCAAGGGTTGTGACAGTACATGCTGGGCTCGGGCATGTGCTGGTGCCACATTTTTCTTCACCGGGGCACCATCATCGAAGAACCTGACCGACGGTATTGGGGTTCTGGCGATCAGGGGGGCCGGGGGGGTGTGCGTACATGATGTGCGATGGGTGTTGGTACTTGGCCCTTATATTGGCCATTTATTCCTCATCAAACCTCGAGAACTCACACCCCCTTAAAGAGCATTTGAGATTTTACAGGTTTGCTGCCTGTAGCCATTAAAGTGTTTGAAATGGGGACACTTTTTTCAAATGGTCGCAAAATCTTGTACACTTTGAGTTTTTAGCTGAATTTTTTTGTGCATGCCAACAAAAATAGAGGGATCACTTCTAAGAAGTTTGGGGCCAAAAATCCTTTCGAAAAAATTTTAAAAAATCTTGAACCGTAAAAAGTTTCAAAAATCGTGAAAAATAGAAAACGAGTCGTCTTGCCATGAAACTTCACGTGAAGGCTTAAGGGACCATTGTATGAATTTACAGTCTCTAAAAATGGCATTGGCACGTAGAAATATGAAGATGTGCCTAAACCCACCTACCACCCTATCGATCCACAACTTGCGCATCCCGTCTCTCTGGCCGGCGATCGGACCGGACCGAGCGTTGCTACAGCACATGCTGGGCTCGGGCATGTGCTGGTGGTAGTAGGATCGGCAGCACGCAGAGGGGGACCTGGCCGATCCTCGGCTAGCGCATCCCGCCCCTCTGGCCGGTTGAGCGTCCACACGTTCGTTTCGTGGGTTGACTTAGGCATACGGAGTTCATTCCCAATCTAAGCATACGGAGTTCATTCCCAGTCTAAGATAGGACCGGACCGAGGGTTACGGCAGCACATGCTGGGCTCGAGAATGTGCTGGTGTCACATTTTTCTTCGCGACGCACCATCGTCGGAGCATCGTCGGAGAACCTGACCGGCGGCATTGGGGTTCCGGCGATCGAGGGGGCCGGGGGGTATGCGTACATGATGTGTGATGGGTGCTGGTACTTGGCCCTTATATTGGCCCCCTATCCCTCATCAAACCTTGAGAACTCACACCCCCTTAAAGAGCATTTGAGATTTTACAGGTTTGTTGCCAGTTGCCTTTAAAGTGTCTAAAATGGGGACACTTTTTTCAAATGGTCACAAAATCTTGTACACTTGGAGTTTTTAGCTGAAATTTTTTGTGCAAGCCAAAAAAAATACAAGGATCACGTCTACCAAGTTTGGGACCAAAAATCATTCCGAAAAAAGTTTAAAAAATCCCGAACCGCAAAAAGTTTCAAAAATCATCAAAAATAGAAAACGAGTCGTCTTGCCATGAAACTTCACGTGAAGGCTTAAGGGACCATTGTATGAATTTATAAGCCATTAAAAATGGCATTGGCATGCGAAAATATGAAGATGTGCCTAAACCCACCTACCACTCTATCGATCCACGGCTTGCGCATCCTGCCTCTCTGGTCGGCGTAGTGCCCACCCTCCCACTCGTCCGCTCATTTCATCGGTTGGCTTACGCATACGGAGCTCATTCCTAGACTAAGATCAGACCAGACTGAGAGTTGTAGTAGTAGGATCAGTAGCACGCAGAGGAGGAGCCGACCGATCCCCGACTTGCGCACCCGCCCTTCTGGCCGACTGAACGCCCGCATGCTAGTTTCGTGGGTTAATTTAGGCATACGAAGTTCATTCCCATTCTAAGATCGGACCAGACCGAGGGTTGCGGCAGCACATGCTAGGCTGGGGCATGTGCTGGTGCCGAATTTTTCTTCACCGGGGCACCATCGTCGAAGCATTGTAGGAGAACCTGACCGGCGGCATTGGGGTTCCGGCGATCGGGGGGCCGGGGGGGGTGTGCGCACATGATGTGCGATGGGTGCTGGTACTTGGCCCTTATATTGGCCCCCTATTCCTCATCAAACCTCGAAAACTCACACCCCCTTAAAGAGCATTTGAGATTTTACAGGTTTGCTGCCAGTAACCATTAAAGTGTCTGAAATGGGGTCACTTTTTTCAAATGGTCACAAAATCTTGTACACTTTGAGTTTTTGGCTGAATTTTTTTATGCATGCCAACAAAAATACAAGGATCACGTCTACCATGTTTGGGGCCAAAACTCCTTCCAAAAAATTTTTAAAAAATCCCCAACCGTAAAAAGTTTCAAAAATCATGAAAAATAAAAAATGAGTCATCTTGCCAAGAAACTTAACGTGAAGGCTTAAGGGACAATTGTTCGAATTTAGAAGCCATAAAATGGTATTGGCACGCAGAAATATGAAGATGTGCCTAAACCCACCTACCACCCTATCAATCCACGACTTGTGCATCCCGTCTCTTTGGCCGGCGTAGTCCCCGCCCGCCCGCTCGTTTCGTCGGTTGGCTTAGGCATACGGAGTTCATTCCCAGTCTAAGATCAGACCAGATCGAGGGTTGGGGCAGCAGGATCGGCAACACACAGATGGGGACCCGATCGATCCCCAGCTTGCGCATCTCGCCCCTCGGGCCGACTGAGCGCCTGTACGCTCGTTTTATTGGTTGACCTAGGCATACAGAGTTCATCCCCAATCTAAGCATACGGAGTTCATTCCTAGTCTAGGATCGGACCGGACCTAGGGTTGCGACAGCACATGCTGGGTTCGGGCATATGCTGGTGTCACATTTTTTTTCGCCTGGGCACCATCGCCAGAGCATCGTCAGAGAATCTGACCGGTGGCATTGGGGTTTCAGGGATCGAGGGGATCGGGGGGTGTGTGCGCACATGATGTGTGATGGGTGTTGGTATTTGGCCCTTATATTGGCCCCCTCGATCGTGAAAAATAAAAAATGAGTCGTCTTGCCATTAAACTTCACGTGAAGGCTTAAGGGACCATTGTATGAATTTAAAAGCCATAAAAATGGCATTGGCATGCGAAAATATGAAGATGTGCCTAAACCCACCTACCATCCTATCGATGCACGGCCTGCGCATCCCGTCTCTCTGGCCGACGTAGTAACCGCCCGCCCGCTCATTTTATCGGTTGGCTTAGGCATAAGGAGTTCATTGCCAGTCTAAGATCGGACCAGACTGAGGGTTGCAGCAGCAGGATTGGTAGCACACAGAGGGGGACCCGACCGATCCCCGGCTTGTGCATCCAGTCCCTCTGGCCGGCTGAGCGCCCGCACGCTCGTTTCGTGGGTTAACTTAGGCATATGGAGTTCATTCGCAGTCTTAGCATATGGAGTTCATTCCGAGTCTAAGATCAGACCGGACCTAGGGTTGCGGCAATGCATGTTGGGCTCGAGCATGTGCTGGTGCCGTATTTTTCTTCACCGGGGCACCATCGTCGGAGAACCTGACCGGCGGCATTGGGGTTCCGGGAATCGAGGGGGCCGAGGGAGGGTGCGCACATGATGTGCGATGGGTGCTGGTACTTGGCCCTTATATTGGCCCCCTATCCCTCATCAAACCTCGAGAACTCACACCCCCTTAAAGAGCATTTGAGATTTTATAGGTTTGCTGCCTGTAGCCATTAAAGTGTCTAAAATGGGGACACTCTTTTTAAATGGTCACAAAATCTTGTACCAAGTTTTAAAAATCGTGAGAAATAGAAACGAGTCGTCTTGCCATAAAACATCATGCGAAGGCTTAAGGGATCATTGTATGAATTTACATGCCATAAAAATGGGATTGCCATGCAGAAATATGAAGATGTGCCTAAATCCACCTACCACTCTATCGATCCACGGCTTGCACATCCCGTCTCTCTGGCTGGCGTAGTGCCCGCCCGCCCGCCCGCTCGTTTCGTCGGTTGGCTTAGGCATACGGAGTTCATTCCCAGTCTAAGATCAGACTAGATCGAGGGTTGTGGCAGCACATGCTGGGCTCGGGCATGTGCTGGTGCCGTATTTTTCTTCGTCGGGGCACCATCGTCGGAGCATCGCCGGAGAACCTGACCAGCGGCATTGGTGTTCCAACGATCGGGGGGGCCGGGGGGTGCACACATGATATGTGATGGGTGCTGGTACTTGGCCCTTATATTGGCCCCCTATCCCTCATCAAACCTTGAGAACTCACACCCCTTTAAAGAGCATTTGAGATTTTACAGGTTTGCTGCCAGTAGCCATTAAAGTGTCTTAAATGGGGACACTTTTTTCAAATGGTCACAAGATTTTGTACACTTCGAGTTTTTAGTTGATTTATTTTGTGCATGCCAATAAAAACACAGGGATCACTTCTACCAAGTTTGGGGCCAAAAATCCTTTTGAAAAAATTTTAAAAAATTTTGAACCGTAAAAAGTTTCAAAAATCATGAAAAATAGAAAACGAGTCGTCTTGCCATGAAACTTCACATGAAGGCTTAATGGACCATTGCATGAATTTACAAGCCATAAAAATGGCATTGGCACGTAGAAATATGAAGATGTGCCTAAACCCACGTACCACCCTATCGATCCACGGCTTGCACATCCCGTCTCTCTGACCGACGTAGTGCCCGCCCGCCCGCCTGCTCATTTCGTCGGATGGCTTAGGCATACGGAGTTCATTCGCAGTCTAAGATCAGACCGGACCGAGGGTTGCAGCAGCACATGCTGGGATCGGCGATGTGCTGGTGCCGCATTTTTCTTCGTCGGAGCATTGCCAGAGAACCTGACCGGCGGTGTTGGGGTTCCGGCGATCGAGGGGGCCGGGGGGGTGTGCGCACATGATATGCGATGGGTGCTGATACTTGGCCCTTATATTGGCCCCCTATCCCTCACCAAACCTCAAGAACTCACACCCCCTTAAAGAGCATTTGAGATTTTACAGGTTTGCTGCCAGTAGCCATTAAAGTGTCTAAAATGGGGACACTTTTTTCAAATGGTCACAAAATCTAGTATACTTCGAGTTTTTAGCTGATTTTTTTTGTGCATGCCAACAAAAATACGAGGATCACATCTATCAGGTTTGAGGCCAAAAATCCTTCTAAAAAAATTTTCAAAAATCCCGAACCCCAAAAAGTTTCAAAAATCATGAAAAATAGAAAACGAGTCGTCTTGCCATGAAACTTCACATGAAGGCTTTAGGGACCATCGTATGAATTTACAAGCCATAAAAATGGCATTGGCACTTAGAAATATGAAGATGTGCCTAAACCCACCTACCACCCTATCGATCCACGGCTTGCGCATCCCATCTCTCTAGCCGGCGTAGTGCCTGCCCGCCCACTCGCACGCTCGTTTCGTTGGTTGGCTTAGGCATACAGAGTTCATTCCTAGTCTAAGATCAGACCAGACCAAGGGTTATAGCAGCAGGATCGGCAGGACGTAGAGGGGGACCCGACCGTTCCCCGACTTGCGCATCCTGCCTCTCTGGTCGGCTGAGCACCCGAACGCTCGTTTCGTGGGTTGACTTAGGCATACAGAGTTCATTCCCAGTCTAAGCATACTTAGTTCATTCCCAGTCTAAGATCAGATCACACCGAGGGCTGTGGTAGCACATGCTGGGCTCGGGCATGTGCTGGTATCATAATTTTCTTCGCTGGGGCACCATCGTCGGAGCATCGCCGGAGAACCTGACCGACGACATTGGGGTTCCGGCGATCGGGGGGCCCGGAGGGGGTGTGCGCACATGATGTGCGATGGGTGCTGGTACTTGGCCCTTATATTGGCCCCCTATCCCTCATCAAACCTCGAGAACTCACACCCCCTTAAAAAGCATTTGAGATTTTACAGGTTTGCTACCAGTAGCCATTAAAGTGTCTGAAATGGGGACACTTTTTTCAAATGGTCACAAAATCTTGTACACTTTGAGTTTTTAGCTGAATTATTTTGTACATGCCAACAAAAATAGAAGGATCACGTCTACCAAGTTTGGGGCCAAAAATCTTTTCGAAAAAATTTTAAAAAATCTCGAACTGCAAAAAGTTTCAAAAATCATGAAAATTAGAAAACGAGTCGTTTTGCCATGAAACTTCACGTGAAGGCTTAAGGGACCATTGTAGGAATTTACAAGCCATAAAAATGGTACTGGCACGTAGAAATATGAAGATGTACCTAAACCCACCTACCACCCTATCGATCCACGGCTTGCACATCCCGTCTTTTTGGCCGGCATAGTGCCTGCCCGCCCGCCTGCCTGTTCGTTTCGTCAGTTGGCTTAGGCATACGGTGTTCATTCCCAGTCTAAGAT
Organism: Durio zibethinus; assembly: GCF_047325235.1. Classification (NCBI taxonomy): domain Eukaryota; kingdom Viridiplantae; phylum Streptophyta; class Magnoliopsida; order Malvales; family Malvaceae; genus Durio; species Durio zibethinus. The sequence goes on along the minus strand of NC_143162.1, from coordinate 14,269,972 downwards.
CGGACTGGACCGAGGGTTACGGCAACACATGCTGGGCTAGGGCATATGCTGGTACCGAATTTTTCTTCACCGGGGCACCATCGTCGGACAACCTGACCGACGGCATTGGGGTTCCGGTGATCGGGGGGGTCGGGGGGTTGTGCGCACATGATGTGCGATGGGTGTTGGTACTTGGCCCTTATATTGGCCCCCTATCCCTCATCACGTGAATTTACAAGCTAAAAAAATGGCATTGGCACGTAGAAATATGAAGATGTGCCTAAACCCACATACCACCCTATCGATCCACGGCTTACGCATCCCATCTCTCTAGTCGGCGTAGTGCCCGCCCGTCTGCCCATTTGTTTCATCGGTTGGCTTAGGCATACGGAGTTCATTCCCAGTCTAAGATCAAACTGGACCGAGGGTTAGGGCAGCACATGCTGGGCTCGAGCATATGCTGGTGCCATATTTTTCTTCACCGGGGCACCATCGTCGGAGCATCGTCAGAGAAGCTGATCGACGGCATTGGGGTTCCGATGATCGGAAAGGCCAGGGGGTGTACGCACATGATGTAAGATGCGTGCTGGTACTTGGCCCTTATATTGGCCCCTTATCCCTCATCAAATCTCGAGAACTCACACCCTCTTAAAGAGCATTTGAGATTTTACAGGTTTGCTGCCAGTAGCCATTAAAGTGTCTGAAATGGGGACACTTTTTTCAAATGGTCACAAAATCTTGCACACTTTGAGTTTTCAGCTCAATTATTTTGTGCATGCCAACAAAAATACAAGGATCACGTCTACCAAGTTTGGGACCAAAAATCCTTCCGAAAAAATTTTAAAAAATCCCAAACCGTAAAAAGTTTCAAAAATTGTGAAAAATAGAAAATGAGTCGTCTTGCCATGAAACTTCACGTGAAGGCTTAAGGGACCATTGTACGAATTTACAAGCCATAAAAATGGCATTGGCAGACAGTAATATGAAGATGTGCCTAAACCCACCTAGCACCCTATCGATCCATGGCTTGCGCATCCCGCCTCTTTGGCCGACGTAGTCCCTGCCCGCCCGCTCGTTTCGTCGGTTGGCTTAGGCATACAGAGTTCAGTCCCAGTCTAAGATCAGACCAGACCAGAGGTTGAGGTAGCAGAATCGGCAGCACGCAAAGGGGACCCGATCGATCCCCGGCTTCCGCATCCCGCCCCTCTGACCGACTGAACGCCTGCACGCTCGTTTCGTGGGTTGACTTAGGCATACGGAGTTCATTCCTAGTCTAAGCATATGGAGTTCATTCTCAGTCTAAGATCAGACCAGACCGAGGGTTGCAGCAGCACATGTTGGGCTCGGGCATGTGCTGGTGCCGCATTTTTCTTCACCGGGGCACCATCGTCGGAGCATCGTCGGAGAACCTGACCGACGGCATTGGGGTTCCGACGATCAGGGGGCCGGGGGGGTGTGCGCACATGATGTGCGATGGGTGCTGATACTTGGCCCTTATATTGGCCCCCCATCCCTCATCAAACCTTGAGAACTCACACCCCCTTAAAGAGCATTTGAGATTTTACAGGTTTGTTACTAGTAGCCATTAAAGTGTCTGAAATGGGGACACTTTTTTCGAATGGTCACAAAATCTTGTACACTTCAAGTTCCTAGCTGAATTTTTTTGTGCATGCCAAAAAAAATACAAGGATCACGTCTACCAAGTTTGGGGCCAAAACTCCTTTCGAAAAAATTTTAAAAAATCCCGAACAGCAAAAAGTTTCGAAAATCATGAAAAATAGAAAACGAGTCGTCTTGCCATGAGACTTCACGTGAAGGCTTAAAGGGCCATTGTATGAATTTACAAGCCATAAAAATGGCATTGGCATGCATAAATATGAAGATGTTCCTAAACCCACCTACCACCCTATCTATCCACAGCTTGCGCATCTCGTCTCTCTGGCCGGCGTAATGCCCGCCCGCCCGCCTGCCCGTTCATTTCGTCGGTTGGCTTAGGCATATGGAGTTCATTCCCAGTCTAAGATTGGATCAGATCAAGGGTTGCGGCCGCAGGATCGACAGCAAACAAAGGGAGACCCGATCGATCCCCGGATTGCGCATCCCACCCCTCTGGCCGGCTGAGAGCCCGCACGCTTGTTTCGTGGGTTAACTTAGGCATACAAGTTCATTCCCAGTCTAAGATCGGACCAAATCGAGGGTTGCGGTAGCACATGCTGGGCTCGGGCATGTGCTGGTGCCACATTTTTCTTCGTCGGGGCACCATCGTCGGAGCATCGCCGGAGAACCTGACCGGCGGCATTGGGGTTCCGACGATCAGGGGTGCTGGGGGGTGTGTGCACATGATGTGCGATGGGTGCTGGTACTTGGCCCTTATATTGCCCCCGTATCCCTCATCAAACCTTGAGAACTCACACCCCTTTAAGGAGCATTTGAGATTTTACAGGTTTGCTGCCAGTAGCCATTAAAGTGTCTGAAATGGGGACACTTTTTCAAATGGTCATAAAATCTTGTACACTTCGAGTTCTTAGCTGAATTGTTTTTTGCATGCCAACAAAAATACAAGGATCACGTCTACCAAGTTTGGGGCCAAAACTCCTTTCGAAAAAATTTTAAAAAATCCTGAACCTTAAAAAGTTTCAAAAATCATAAAAAATAGAAAACGAGTCGTCTTGCCATGAAACTTCACGTGAAGGCTTAAGGGACCATTATATGAATTTACCAGCCATAAAAATGGCATTGGCATGTAAAAATATAAAGATGTGCGTAAACCCACCTACCACCCTATCGATCCACGGCTTGCGCATCCCGTCTCTCTGGCCGGGGTAGTGCCCGCCCGCCCGCCCGCTCGTGTCGTCGGTTGGCTTAGGCATACGTAGCTCATTCCCAATCTAAGATTGGACTAGACCGAGGGTTGCAGCAGCAGGATCGGCAGCACGCAAAGGGGGACCCAGTCGATCCCCGTCTTGTGCATCCCGCCCCTCTGGCCGGCTGAGCGCCCGCACGCTCGTTTCGTGGTTTGACTTAGGCATACGGAGTTCATTCCCAGTCTAAGATCGGACCGAACTGAGGGTTGTGGTGGCACATGCTGGGCTCGAGCATGTGCTGGTGTCGCATTTTTCTTTGTCGGGGCACCATCACCAGAGCATCGTCGGAGAACCTGACCGACGGCATTGGGGTTTTGACGTTTGGGGGCCGAGGGGGGTGTGCGCACATGATGTGCAATGGGTGCTGGTACTTGGCCCTTATGTTGGCTCCTATCCCTCATCAAACCTCGAGAACTCACACCCCCTTAAAGAGCATTTGAGATTTTACAAGTTTGCTGCCAGTAGCCATTAAAGTGTCTGAAATGTGGACACTTTTTTCAAATGGTCACAAAATCTTGTACACTTTGAGTTTTTAGCTGAATTTTTTTGTGCATGCCAACAAAAATACAAGGATCATGTCTTCCAAGTTCGGGATCAAAAATCCTTTCGAAAAAATTTAAAAAGATCCTGAATCGTAAAAAGTTTTGAAAATCGTGAAAAATAAAAAATGAGTTGTCTTGCGATGAAACTTCACGTGAAGGCTTAAGGGACCATTGTATGAATTTACAAGCCATAAAAATGGCATTGGCATGTAGAAATATGAAGATGTGCCTAAACCCACCTACCACCATATCGATCCACGGTGTCACGGACTAAGCTTTCTCTCAACAGGCAATAGACCGTGCAGCACTTGAATGGGTGCTCTCAACCAAGTCAGCCTTCAATAGATCGATATCTAAACAAATAACTATAAGCTATGGTTAGTCACAAGCATTCACAATAAGGCACAACAAATCAAGATCAATCTCAAGCACACACATAAGAAGGCATATTCGCATCAAGAAAAAGAAAAACACATCGAGGCAACAATCGGGACATTCAATTGGGATGAGTTTTATTATAAACGAGACTCATACATCGGGACCTCCCACCGTCACCAGGGCCAGGGGGCAGCCTTTGATGAGTGGCCTAAGCTTGCATAGTAACCGATGAGATAGCCCAACAATACCCTGTCGGCTCACCCCCCTAAAGAGCCTTAGAGATTTTAAAGCTATGCTACCAGTAACCATTACAATGTTTGAAATGGGGACACTTTTCCTAGCACAAGGGATCTACCCAGCCATGGCCCTATACATGGGTGGCTCATGGTAACCTAAGTCCTAGTCATGGCCCTATACAAGGTTGGCTCATGACATCCTCGCCCCACCTATTCTATCGACGTCCTCATCGACTTGCTGGGTTGAAATTCTTCAATCTTCTTTTGAAATCTCTGGAGGTTGTGTTCTCTCTCCCAGTTGATTTTTTCTGGTCCTAATCCCTTCCACTTCACTAAGTACTCTCGACTAGTCTTCGAGATATCTTGGTTTCCCTGTCAGCTAAGATCTCTTTGACTTGATGCTCTGAGGGTGGCTTCATGGTGATGGCACCTCTGGTTGGCTCCCTTCGGCTAGCATCTATAGGATCTACATGAAAAGGTTTTAGGTTGCTCACATGAAATACTGGGTGCACCTTCATCCACTTTGATGGGTCAATTTTGTAAGAAGCATTCCCCACCTTAGAAAGAACCCATACTGGACCTTCATATTTACGCACCAGTCTACGATCTCTCTTTCTCAGGAACCTAGTTTGTTCAAGAACTAGTCAGACAAGAACCAAATCACCAGCTTGAAATTGTTGAGCTCTACGACCCTTGTCTGCCCATTTCTTCATCTGTTTCGATGCTTTCTCCAGGTAGGCTTACGTAATCTCTATGTTTTGTTTCCACTCTTTGTTGAGATTGAAGGCTCTCAGATTCTTTCCTCTATATTGTTCCAAGGAAGTGTGGGGTGGCCTTGGTAATTGTCCGGTGACCACCTCAAATGGGCTCTTGTTGGTAGAAGAGCTTTTGTTGGAATTAAAGTAGAGTTGAGCCACATCCAATAATGAAGGCCAGTCTTTCTTATTAGCTTGAACAAAATGCATCAAGTATTCCTCTAATAATCCGTTGAACTTTTCTGTTTGACCATCAGTTTGGGGGTGATAGCTTGAGGAGATGTTGAGTTGGGACCCCAATATCTTGAAAAGTTCTCTCCAGAAGGACCCCGTGAATCTCGGATCTCGATCGCTGACAATGTTTTGAGGGAGGCCCCAGTATTTGACCACATGTTTGAATAATAGTCGAGCTGTGTCTTCTGCTGTGCAATACTTGGGAGCAAGAATGAATGTGGCATACTTAGAGAACCGATCAATTACCACCAAAATCGCTCCAAGGTCACCAACCTTAGGTAGGCTTGAAATGAAATCGAGAGAGATGCTTTCCCAAGGTTTGGTGGGTACTGGTAGTGGTTCAAGCATGCCTGCAGGTTTCCTCCTTTCAACCTTGTCTTGTTGGCAAATGAGGCAAGTCTTCGTATAGTCCATCACATCTTATCGCATGTAAGGCCAATAGTATCCCTATTTCAATAACGCCAAAATGCGTTGCCAACTCGGGTGTCCCACCCATGGTGTGTCATGACATTCCCTCATTAGCATTTGTCTCAGACCTTCTGTTCTTGGCACAAATACTCAAGGTCCCTTGGTCCATAGGACCCCATTTTCTTGCCAGAAGTACTTGGACTTCTCTTCTTCCACTAGCTTTAGGATGGTACAAGCTTGCGGGTCCTTCCCTAAGTGATCTCCAATCAACTTGTGAATGTCTGTAGTGGCTCTACTAGCCGCCATTGGGGTAATTCTTCTAAGGGCTGCCAGATCTGCTCGTCTGCTCAATGCATCGGCCACTTGATTGGTCTTTCCAGCGGTGTGCTCAAAATAAAAGTTGAATTCCGCTAAAAATTCCTGCCACCTAGCTTGTTTTGTCGTAAGCCTTGGTTGGGTGAGAAAATGGCTAACGGTCGTATTGTCTGTCTTCACGACAAAGTGTGAACCCAACAAGTAATGTTGCCAAGCCCTCAAGCAGTGAACCACCGCAAGGAGTTCTTTTTCCTGAGCCGTATATTTCCTTTCAGCTTCACTTAGCTTCCTACTTTCAAATGCTATCAGGTGATGTTGTTGCAAAAACACTCTTCCAATAGCAAAATCGGATGCATCCGTCTGAACTTTGAAGGGCTTTTCAATATCAGGGAGAGCTAAGATGGGATCCTTCATAACAGCATCCTTCAATCCCTCAAAGCCCTCTTGGCACTCGCTCGTCCAACACCATTTACGCTCCTTTTTCAAAAGCTCTATGAGGGATGTGGTCTTGCGATAGTACCCTTCCAAAAACTTTCTATAGTAGTTGGCTAGTCCCAAAAATAAGCAGAGCTCACTAACATTCTTCGGTGTTGTCCATTCTTTGATGGCCTTAACCTTTCCCATGTCCATTCGAATGTGGCCACGTTTGACAATGTGACCGAGAAAATGGATTCGGGTCTGAGCAAATGCACACTTCTCCCTTTTTACGTATAACTGGTGGTCATGTAATCTTTGAAGTACTTGGCGCAGGTGCTCTTGATGCTCTTCCAAAGTGGAGCTATATACCACTATATCGTCTAAATAGATGACTACAAATTTGTCTAAATAGTCATGGAACACCTAATTCATCAATGTACAAAATGTGGCAGGAGCATTGGTCAGTCTAAAAGGCATAACAAGAAATTCAAATGCACCATACCGTGTCACACAAGTGGTCTTTGGCTCATCTCCCTCAGTGATTCAGACCTGATGGTAGCCAGATCTCAGGTCCAATTTGGAGAAGTACTTAGCCCGGCTCAATTGATCAAACAAGTCTGCTATAAGGGGAATGGGATATTTGTTTCTCACGGTGACTTTGTTCAGGGCCCTGTAGTCAACACATAATCGCAAACTTCTGTCGTGCTTCTTCTGAAATAGCACTGGCACTCTGAAAAAGAGCCTTTGATGGTCTGATGAACCCGGCTTGTAGCAGCTCATCTAACTGCTTTCTTAGTTCAGCCAACTCTGGTGGGGCCATGCGGTAGGGCGCTCTAGCAGGGGGTTTCACTCCTGGGAGGAGCTCGATTTCATGGTCCACTGCTCGTCGAGGGGGTAGAACTTTAGGCAACATCTCTGGCATCACCTCTTCGAATTCTTCCAACACTTTTTCCACACCATCAGGTATGGGTTCTACTTTCAACCCTTCTTTGTAAATCGGCACCGCCACAAAGGAGGGTTCCCCTTTTTTTATCCCTTTCTTAAACTGCAAAGCTGAAATCATTTTCTTCCCACTCTTTGGTAGGATGTTGGCTAGCACCACACATGGGTGTTCTCCTAAGAACAACAAGCAGCTAACAGCGGGGATAGAGATAACCTGAGCCAACATCATGAAGTCCAATCCAAGGACAACATCAAAGTCATCCATGGGGGAAATTGTAAAGTCTACCTTCCCCTCCCATGGCCCCAATCGGGTTGTCACACTTTTGGAGCTTCCATTGATCGCAAAGGCTGGCGAATTGACTACCTTCATTCATCCACAGTCTTTACTAATCTGAAGACCACACCTTTTTGCTTCTTCTAGTGTGATGAAAGTGTCGGTCGCACCCGTATCCACCATGGCTTTGGTGGCTTTCTCATTGATCATCAAGTTCACATACATCAAGCCTCTACTCTGCTATTTCTTTATAGTGTTCAATTGGGTGCGGAGGGCATTAAGGAACTTTATTGAACCCATCCTGGCTAGCTCTTTTTCAGCTTCTTCAATGCTCTCTAGCACTTTTATGGACTCTTGAGATGAGGTCCTTAAGGCATTAAAGGCTCCCCTGTGCGGGCATTCAGCCACCCGATGCGACCCCTTGCAAAGAAAGCAAGCTAGCGGTTGTCTAGGCTTGAAAATCCCTGCGTTGCTTCTCTTAGGTTGGGTGCTATCTCGACCAAAGGACCTCCTATCTGATCCCCCACTAAAGGGTCAGTCCAACCTAGTCATCTTTCCCCCACTCCCAAAGTTAAAGCTACTGCCAGCTGATGGAGGATTTTTCCATTTTAAGGAGCCATCATTGTAATCGTGAAGATGTTCAGCTGCAGCCATAGCCGTGGCCACATCTTGAACTTTCTGCCTTTGTAGTTCTGTCCTTGCCCAAGGCTTGAGGCCCTTAAGAAAATAGAACATCTTGTCATTTTCGAACATGTCCCGAATATCCAACATCAGGGTGGAAAAGCTCCTCACAAATTCTCACACCATTCCGGTTTGCACCAACTCTCGAAGTCTCCTTCGAGCCATATACTCCACATTCTCAGGGAAAAACTGGTTTTTCAATTCTCACTTCAGATCCGTCCAAGTCTTAATCAGGCACTCGTCATCGACAAACTTGTAATGCCACCACAGCTTGGCATCCCCTGTGAGGTACATCGATGCCATTGTCACCTTGTCTTCCTCTGAATTTGTGTGTACAGCTCGAAAGTATTGCTCCATGTCAAACAAGAAATTTTCAAGTTCCTTAGCATCCCTTGCCCCCTCATAGCATCGAGGCTCCAGCACCTTGGGCCTTTGTCCTCTTTCCATCGAGCTTGAACCCAATCTGGCCACAGCCACTTTTAGGATGCTCACCTGTGCTCTGAGCTCCTCAAACTCCTTTTGGAGAATGTTCAACGCATCTCTAGCCTCTTTGCTCACATTGTGGAGAGTATCGGACAACTCCTGCTGGGTTGTCTCGATCTCCCTCACTCGATCTTTCGTCACCATATGAGTTTTCATTATGGCCACTGCGGCCTCAAGTTCTTTAATTCTATGTCGATGATTCGGTCCACTATTTATGGCCATCTCATACATTTTTATAGCATTTCTCAACCGTGCTCTGATAGCACGTGTCACGGACTAAGCTTTCTCTCAACAAGCAATAGACCATGCGGCACTTGAATGGGTGCTCCCAACCAAGTCAACCTTCAATAGATCAATATCTGAACAAATAACCATAAGCTATGGTTAGTCACAAGCATTCACAATAAGGCACAACATATTGAGATCAATCTCAAGCACACACACAAGAAGGCATATTCGCATCAAGAAAAAGAAAAACACATCGAGGCAACAATCGAAACATTTAATCAGGATGAGTTTTTTTATAAACGGGACTCATACATCGGGTGCTGGTACTTGACCCTTATATTGGCCCTTATATTGGGCCCCTATCCCTCATCAAACCTTGAGAACTCACACCCCCTTAAAGAGCATTTGAGATTTTACAAGTTTGCTGCCAATAGCTAATAAAGTGTCTGAAATGGGAACACTTTTTTCAAATGGTCACAAAATCTTGTACACTTCGAGTTTTAGCTGAATTGTTTTGTGCATGCCAACAAAAATACAAGGATCACGTCTACCAAGTTTGGGCCAAAACTCCTTCTGAAAAAATTTTAAAAAATCTCGAACCGTAAAAAGTTTCAAAATTGTGAAAAATAGAATACGGGCCGTCTTGGCATGAAACTTAACGTGAAGGCATAACGGACCATTGTATGAATTTACAAGCCATGAAAATGGCATTGGCACGTAGAAATATGAAGATGTGCCTAAACCTACCTACCACCCTAAAGATCCATGGCTTGCGCATCCCGTCTCTCTTGCCGGCGTAGTGCCCGCCCGTCTGCCTGCCCGCTCGTTTCGCCGGTTGGCTTAGGCATACGGAGTTCATTCCTAGTCTAAGATTAGACCAGACCGAGGGTTGTGCCAGCAGGATCGACAGCACATAGAGGGGGACCCGACCGATCCCCAGCTTGCGCATCCTGCCCCTCTGGCCAGCTGAAAGCCCGCACGCTCGTTTCGTGGGTTAACTTAGGCATACAGAGTTCATTCCCAGTCTAAGCATACGGAGTTCATTCCTAGTCTAAGATCAGACCGGATCGAGGGTTGCGGCAGCACATGCTGGGCTCGGGCATGTGCTGGTGCCCCATTTTTCTTTGTCGGGGCACCATCGTCGAAGCATCACCGGAGAACCTGACCGATGGCATTAGGGTTCTGGCGATCGAGGGGGCCGGCGGGGTGTGCGCACATGATGTGCGATGGGTGCTGGTACTTGGCCCTTATATTGGCCCCCTATCCCTCATCAAACCTCGAGAACTCTCACCCCCTTAAAAAGCATTTGAGATTTTACAGGTTTGCTGCAGTAACCATTAAAGTGTCTGAAATGGGGACACTTTTTTCAAAAGGTCACAAAATCTTATACACTTCGAGTTTTTAGCTGAATTTTTTTGTGCATGCCAACAAAAATACAAGGATCGCGTCTACCAAGTTTGGGGCTAAAAATCCTTTCGAAAAAATTTTAAAAAATCCCAGACCGCAAAAAAGTTTTGAAAATCATGAAAAATAGAAAACGAGTCGTCTTGCCATGAAACTTCACGTGAAGGCTTAAGGGACCATTGTATGAATTTACAAGCCATAAAAATGGCATTGGCATGTAGAAATATGAAGATGTGCCTAAACCCACCTACCAACCTATCGATCCACGGCTTGCGCATCCTGTCTCTCTGGCCAGCGTAGTGCCTTCCCGCTCGCTCATTTCGTCGGTCGGCTTAGGCATACGGAGTTCATTCCCAGTCTAAGATCAGACCAGACCGAGGGTTGGGGTAGCAGGATCAGTAGCACACAGAGGGGGACTCGACCGATCCCCAACTTGCGAATCCTGCCCCTCTGGCCGGTTGAGCGCCCATACGCTCGTTTCGTGGGTTGAGTTAGGCATACGGAGTTCATTCCCAATCTAAGCATACGGAGTTCATTCCCAGCCTAAGATCAGACTGGACAGAGGGTTTCGGGAGCACATGCTGGGCTCGGGTATGTGCTGGTGCTGCATTTTTCTTCAGCAGGGCACCATCGTCAGAGCATCTCTGGAGAACCTGGCCGGTGGCATTGGGGTTCCGGCGATCGGGGGGGCCGAGGGGGGTGTGCACACATGATGTGCGATGGGTGCTGGTACTTGGCCCTTATATTGGCCACCTATCCCTCATCAAACCTCGAGAACTCACACCCCCTTAAAGAGCATTTGAGATTTTACAGGTTTGCTGCCAGTAGCCATTAAAGTGTCTGAAATGGGGATACTTTTTTCAAATGGTAACAAAATGTTGTACACTTCGAGTTTTTAGCTGAATTTTTTTGTGCATGCCAACTAAAATACAAGGATCATGTCTACCAAGTTTGGGGCCAAAAATCCTTCCTAAAAATTTTAAAAAATCTCAAACTGCAAAAAGTTTCAAAAATCGTGAAAAATAGAAAACGAATCGTCTTGCCATAAACTTCACGTGAAGGCTTAAGGGACCATTGTATGAATTTACAAGCCATAAAAATGGCATTGGCACATAGAAATATGAAGATGTGCCCAAACCCACCTACCAACCTATCGATCCAAGGCTTGCGCATCCCGTCTCTCTGGCCGATATAGTGCCCGCCCGCCCGCTCGTTTCGTCGGTGGGCTTAGGCATACGGAGTTTATTCCAAGTCTAAGCATACGGAGTTCATTCCCAGTCTAAGATCAGACCAAAACGAGGGTTGCGGTAGCACATGCTGGGCTCGGGCATGTGCTGGTGCCACATTTTTCTTCGTCAGGGCACCATCACCGGAGCATCGCTGGAGAACCTGACCGACGGCATTGGGGTTCCAGCGATCGAGGGGGCCGGGGGGTGAGCACACATGATGTGCGATGGGTGCTGGTACTTCGCCCTTATATTGGCCCCCTATCTCTCATCAAACCTCGAGAACTCACACCCCCTTAAAGAGCATTTGAGATTTTACAGGTTTGCTGCCAGTAGCCATTAAAGTGTCTGAAATGGGGACACTTTTTTCAAATGGTCACAAAATCTTGTACACTTCGAGTTTTTAGCTGAAATTTTTTTTGAATGCCAAAAAAAATACAAGGATCACGTTTACCAAGTTTGGGACAAAAATCCTTCCGAAAAAATTTTAAAAAATCTTGAATCGTAAAAAGTTTCAAAAATCATGAAAAATAGAAAACGAGTAGTCTTACCATGAAACTTCACGTGAAGGCTTAAGGGACCATTGTATGAATTTACAAGCCATAAAAATGGCATTGGCATATAGAAATATGAAGACATGCCTAAAGCGATCTACCACTCTATCGATCCACGGCTTGCGCATCACGTCTCTCTGGCCGGTGTAGTGCCTGCCCGCCTGCCCGACTGCTCGTTTCGTCGGTTAGCTTAGGTATACAGGGTTCATTCCCAGCCTAATATCAGACTAGACTGAGGGTTGCGACAGTAGGATCGGCAGCACACAGAGGGGGACCCGATCGATCCTCGGCTTGTGTGTCCCGCCCCTCTGGCCGGCTGAGCACCTGCACGCTCGTTTCATGGGTTGACTTAGGCATACGGAGTTCATTCCCAGTCTAAGCATAAGGAGTTCATTCCCAGTCTAAGATCGAACCGGATCGAGGGTTGCGGCCACACATGATGGGCTCGGGCATGTGCTGGTGCCGCATTTTTCTTCGTCGGGGCTCCATCGTCAGAGCGTCGCCGGAGAACCTGACCGGCGGCATTGAGGTTCTAGCGATCAGGGGGGCCGGGGGGGGTGTGCGCACATGATGTGCGATGGCTGCTGGTACTTGGCCCTTATATTGGCCCCCTATCCCTCATCAAACCTCGAGAACTCACACCCCCTTAAAGAGCATTTGAGATTTTACATGTTTGCTGCCAGTAGCCATTAAAGTGTCTGAAATGGGGACAGTTCTTTCGAATGGTCACAAAATCTTGTACACTTCGAGTTTTTAGCAGAATTTTTTTTTGCATGCCAAAAAAATACAAGGATCATGTCTACCAAATTTGGGGCCAAAACTCCTTCCGAAAAAATTTTCAAAAATCTCGAACCGCAAAAAGTTTCAAAAATTATGAAAAATAGAAAAGGAGTCGTCTTGCCATGAAACTTCACGCGAAGGCATAAGGGACAATTGCATGAATTTACAAACCATTAAAATGGCATTGGCATGTAGAATTATGAAGATGTGCCTAATCCCACCTACCACCCTATCGATCCACGGCTTGCGCATCCCGTCTCTCTGGCCGGTGTAGTGCTCGTCCGCATGCCCGCCCGCTTGTTTCGTCGGTAGGCTTAGGCATACGAAGTTCATTGCCTGTCTAAGATCAGACCGAATCGAGGGTTACGGCAGCAGGATCGATAGTACACAAAGGGGGACCCGACTGATCCCCGACTTGCGTATCCCACCCCTCTGGCCGGTTGAGCATCCGCACGCTCGTTTCATGGGTTGACTTAGGCATACGGAGTTCATTCCCAGTCTAAGCATACAGAGTTCATTCCCAGTCCAAGATCGGACTGGATCAAGGGTTGCGACAGCACATGCTAGGCTTGGGCTTGTGCTGGTGCCACATATTTCTTCGTCGGGGCACCATCGTTGGGGCATCACTGGAGAACCTGACTGGCGGCATTGGGGTTCCGGTGATCGAGGGGGCCGGGGGGGTGTGTCCACATGATGTGCGATGGGTGCTGGTACTTGACCCTTATTTTCACCACTATCCCTCATCAAACTTGGAGAACTCACACCCCCTTAAACAACATTTGAGATTTTACAAGTTTGCTGCCAGTAGCCATTAAAGTGTCTGAAATGGGGACACTTTTTTCAAAAGGTTGCAAAATCTTATACACTTCAAGTTTTTAGCTGAATTTTTTTTTGCATGCCAACAAAAATACAAGGATCACGTCTACCAAGTTTGGGGCCAAAACTCCTACCGAAAAAATTTAAAAACTCCTGAACCGTAAAAAGTTTCAAAAATCGTGAAAAATAGAAAATGAGTCGTCATGCCATGAAACTTCACGTGACGGCTTAAGGGACCATTGTATGAATTTACAAGCCATAAAAATGGCATTTGCACGTAGAAATATGAAGATGTGCCTAAACCCACTTACCACCTTATCGATCCACGGCTTGCACATCCCATCTCTCTGGCCGATGTAGTGCCCGCCTGCCCGCCCGCCCGCTCGTTTTGTCGGTTGGCTTAGGCATACGGAGTTCATTTCCAGTCTAACATTAGACCTGACTGAGGGTTGTGGTAGTAGGATTGGCAGCACGCAGAGGGGGACTCGACCGATCCTCGGCTTGCGCATCTCGCTCCTCTGGCTGGCTGAGCGCCCATACGCTCGTTTCATGGGTTGACTTAGGCATACGGAGTTCATTCCCAGTCTAAGCATACGGAGTTCATTCCCAGTCCAAGATCAGACTGGACCAAGGGTTACGGCAACACATGCTGGGCTTGGGCTTGTGCTGGTGCCACATATTTCTTCGTCGGGGCACCATCGTTGGGGCATCACTGGAGAACCTGACCGGCGGCATTGGGGTTCCGGCGATCGAAGGGGCCAAGGGGGTGTGTGCACATGATGTGCGATGGGTACTGGTACTTGACCCTTATTTTCACCCCCTATCCCTCATCAAACTTGGAGAACTCACACCCCCTTAAATAGCATTTGAGATTTTACAGGTTTGCTGCCAGCAGCCATTAAAGTGTCCGAAATAGGGACACTTTTTTCAAAAGGTTACAAAATCTTATACACTTTAAGTTTTTAGCTGAATTTTTTTCTGCATGCCAACAAAAATACAAGGATCACGTCTACCAAGTTTGGGGCCAAAACTCCTACCGAAAAATTTAAAAAACTCCCGAACCACAAAAAGTTTCAAAAATCGTGAAAAATAGAAAATGAGTCGTCTTGCCATGAAACTTCACGTGACAGCTTAAGGGACCATTGTATGAATTTACAAGCAATAAAAATGGCATTTGCATGTAGAAATATGGAGATGTGCCTAAACCCACCTACCACCCTATCGATCCATGGCTTGCACATCCCATCTCTCTGGCCGACGTAGTGCTCGCCTGCCTGCCCGCCCGCTCGTTTCGTCAATCGGCTTAAGCATGCGGAGTTCATTCCCAGTCTAACATTAGACCCGACCGAGGGTTACGGCAGTAGGATCGGTAGCACGCAGAGGGGGACCCGACCGATCACCGGCTTGCGCATCCCGCCCCTCTGGCCGGCTGAGCGCCCACTCGCTCGTTTCATGGGTTGACTTAGGCATACGGAGTTCATTCCCAGTCGAAGATCAGACCGGACCGAGGGTCACGGCCACACATGCTGGGCTCAAGCATGTGCTGATGTCGCATTTTTCTTCACCGGGGTACCATCGCCGGAGAACCTGACCGACGGCATTGGGGTTCCAGCGATCGGGGGGGCCGGGGGGTGTGCGCACATGATGTGTGATGGATGCTAGTACTTGGCCCTTATATTGGCCCCGTATCCCTCATCAAACCTTGAGAACTCACACCCCCTTAAAGAGCATTTGAGATTTTACAGGTTTGCTGCCAGTAGCCATTAAAGTGTCTAAAATGGGGACACTTTTTTCAAATGGTCACAAAATCCTGTACACTTCGAGTTTTTAGCTGAATTTTTTTTTTGCATGCCAACAAAAATACAAGGATCACGTCTACCAAGTTTGGGGCCAAAAATCCTTCCAAAAAATTTTAAAAAATCCCGAACGGCAAAAAGTTTCAAAAATCGTGAAAAATAGAAAATGAGTCGTCTTGCCATGAAACTTCACGTGACAGCTTAAGGGACCATTGTATGAATTTACAAGCAATAAAAATGGCATTTGCATGTAGAAATATGGAGATGTGCCTAAACCCACCTACCACCCTATCGATCCATGGCTTGCACATCCCATCTCTCTGGCCGACGTAGTGCTCGCTTGCCTGCCCGCCCGCTCGTTTCGTCGGTTGGCTTAAGCATGCGGAGTTCATTCCCAGTCTAACATTAGACCCGACCGAGGGTTGCGGCAGTAGGATAGGTAGCACGCAGAGGGGGACCCGACCGATCCCCGGCTTGCGCATCCCGCCCCTCTGGCCGGTTGAGCGCCCACTCGTTCGTTTCATGGGTTGACTTAGGCATACGGAGTTCATTCCCAGTCGAAGATCAGACCGGACCGAGGGTCACGGCCACACATGCTGGGCTCAAGCATGTGCTGGTGCCGTATATTTCTTCGTCGGGGCACCATCGCCGGAGAACCTGACCGGCGGTATTGGGGTTCCAACGATCAGGGGGGGCCGGGGGGTGTGCGCACATGATGTGCGATGGATGCTAGTACTTGGCCCTTATATTGGCCCCGTATCCCTCATCAAACCTTGAGAACTCACACCCCCTTAGAGAGCATTTGAGATTTTATAGGTTTGCTGCCAGTAGCCATTAAAGTGTCTGAAATGGGGACACTTTTTTCAAATGGTCACAAAATCCTGTACACTTCAAGTTTTTAGCTGAATTTTGTTTTGCATGCCAACAAAAATACAAGGATCACGTCTACCAAGTTTGGGGCCAAAAATCCTTCCAAAAATTTTTAAAAAATCCCGAACGGCAAAAAGTTTCAAAAATCGTGAAAAATAGAAAATGAGTCGTCTTGCCATGAAACTTCACGTGAAGGCTTCAGGGACCATTGTATGAATTTACAAGCCATAAAAATGGCACTGGCATGCAGAAATATGAAGATGTGCCTAAACCCACCTACCACCCTATCGATCGAAGGCTTGCGCATCCCGTCTCTCTGGCCGACGTAATGCCCGCCCGTTCGTTTCGTCAGTTAGCTTAGGCATACGGAGTTCATTCCCAGTATAAGATTGGACCAGACCGAGGTTTGCAGTAGCAGGATCGGCAGCATGCAGAGGGGGACCAGGCCGATCCCCGGCTTGCGCATCCCGCCCCTCTGGCCGACTGGGCGCCCGTATGCTCGTTTGGTGGGTTGAGTTAGGCATACGGAGTTCATTCCCAGTCTAAGCATACGGAGTTCATTCCCAGTCTAAGATCGGACTGGACCAAGGGTTGCGGCAGCACATGCTGGGCTCGGGCATGTGCTGGTGCCGCATTTTTCTTCGTCGGGGCGCCATCGTCGGAGCATCGCTAGAGAACCTGACCGACGGCGTTGAGGCTCCGACGATCGGGGGTGCCGGGGGGGTGTGCACACATGATGTGAGATGGGTGCTGGTACTTGGCCCTTATATTGGCCCTTATCCCCAATCAAACCTCAAGAACTCACACCCCCTTAAAGAGCATTTGAGATTTTACAGGTTTGCTGCCAATAGCCATTAAAGTGTCTGAAATGGGGACACTTTTTTCAAATGGTCACAAAATCTTGTACACTTCGAGTTTTTAGCTGACTTTTTTTATGCATGGCAAAAAAAATACAAGGATCACGTCTACCAAGTTTGGGTTCAAAACTCCTTCCAAAAAAATTTTAAAAAATCTCGAACCGTAAAAAGTTTTCAAAAATCCTAAAAAATAGAAAACGAGTCGTCTTGCCTTGAAACTTAACGTGAAGGCTTAAGGGACCATTGTATGAATTTACAAGCCATAAAAATGGCATTGGCACGCAGAAATATGAAGATGTGCCTACACCCACCAACAACCCTATCTATCCACAGCGTGCGCATCCCGTCTTTCCGGTCGACGAAGTGCTCGCCCGCCCGCCCGCCCACTCGTTTCATTAGTTGGCTTAGGCATACGGAGTTCATTCCCAGTCTAAGATTGGACCAGATCGATGGTTGTGGCAGTAGGACTGGCAGCACACAGAGGGGGACCCGAGCGATCCCCGGCTTGCGCATCCTGCCCCTCTGGCTGATTAAGTGCCCGCACGCTCGTTTCGTGGGTTGACTTAGGCATACATAGTTCATCCCCAGTCTAAGCATACGGAGTTCATTCATAGTCTAAGATTAGACTGGACTGAGGGTTCCCACAGCACCTGCTGGGCTCGGGAATGTGCTGGTGCCGTATTTTTCATCATTGGGGCACCATCGTTGGAGCATCACCGGAGAACCTGACCGACGGCATTAGGGTTCCGGTGATCGGGGGGGCTGAGGGGGGTGTGCGCACATGATGTGCGATGGGTGCTGGTACTTGGCCCTTATATTGGCCCCCTATCCCTCATCAAACTTTGAGAACTCACACCCCCTTAAAGAGCATTTGAGATTTTACAGGTTTGCTGCCAGTAGCCATTAAAGTGTCTGAAATGGGGACACTTTTTTCAAATGGTCACAAAATCTTGTACACTTTGAGTTTTTAGCTGAATTTTTTTATGCTTGGCAAAAAAAATACAAGGATCACGTCTACCAAGTTTGGGTTCAAAACTCCTTCCGAAAAAATTTTAAAAAATCCCGAACCGTAAAAAGTTTCAAAAATCTTGAAAATAGAAAACGAGTCGTCTTGCCTTGAAACTTAACGTGATGGCTTAAGAGACCATTGTATGAATTTACAAGGCATAAAAATGGCATTGGGACGTAGAAATATGAAGATGTGCCTAACCCACTAACAACCCTATCTATCCACGGCGTGCGCATCCTGTCTCTCTGGCTGACGAAGTGCTCACCTGCCCGCCCGCTCGCTCGTTTCATCGGTTGGCTTAGGCATACGGAGTTCATTCCCAGTCTAAGATTGGATCGGGCCAAGGGTTGTGGTAGTAGGATCAACAGCATGCAGAGGGGGACCCGGCCGATCCCCGACTTATGCATCCTGCCCCTCTGGCCGGCTGAGCGCCCGCATGCTCGTTTTGTGGGTTGACTTAGGCATACAGAGTTCATCCCCATTCTAAGCATACGGAGTTCATTCCCAGTCTAAGATCAGACTGGACTGAGGGTTGCCACAGCACATGTTGGGCTCGAGCATGTGCTGCTGGTGCCGCATTTTCCTTCATCGGGGCACCATCACCGGAGCATCGTTGGAGAACCTGACCGACGGCATTGGGGTTCCGACGATCGGGGGGGTCGAGGGGGGTGTGCGCACATGATGTGCGATGGGTGCTGGTACTTGGCCCTTATATTGGCCCCCTATCCCTCATCAAACCTCGATAACTCACATCCCCTTAAAGAGCATTTGAGATTTTACAGGTTTGCTGCCAGTAGCCAATAAAGTGTCTGAAATGGGGACACTTTTTTTAAATGGTCACAAAATCTTGTACACTTTGAGTTTTTAGCTGAATTTTTTTGTGCATGCCAACAAAAATAAATGGATCACTTCTACCAAGTTTAGGGCTAAAGCACCTTTTGAAAAACTTTTAAAAAATCCCGAACCGTAAAAAGTTACAAAAATCGTGAAAAATAGAAAACGAGTCGTCTTGCCATGAAACTTCACGTGAAAGCTTAAGGGACAATTGTATGAATTTACAAGCCATAAAAATGGCATTGGCATGCAGAAATATGAAGATGTGCCTAAACCCACCTACCACCCTATCGATCCATGGCTTGCACATCCCGTCTCTCTGGCCGACGTAGTGCCTACCCTTCCGTTCGCCTGCTCGTTTCGTCGGTTGGCTTAGGCATACGGAGTTCATTCCCAGTCTAAGATCAGATCCGACCGATTGTTGTGGCAGCAGGATCGGCAGCATGCAGAGGGGGACCCAGTCGATCCCCGGCTTTCGCATCCTGCCCCTCTGGACGACTGAGTGCCCGCACGCTCGTTTCGTGGGTTGACTTAGGTATACGGAGTTCATTCCCAGTCTAAGCATACAAAGTTCATTCCCAGTCTAAGATCGGATTGGACTAAGGGTTACGGTAGCACATGCTAGGTTCGGCATGTGGTGGTGCCGCAATTTTCTTCGTCGGGGCACCATGGCCGGAGCATCGTTGGAGAACCTGATCGATGCCATTGGGGTTTCGACGATAGGGAGGGCCGGGGGGGGTGGGCGCACGTCATGTGCTATGGGTACTGGTACTTGGCCCTTATATTGGCCTCTTGTCCCTCATCAAACCTTGAGAACTCACACCCCCTTAAAGAGCATTTGAGATTTTACAGGTTTGCTGCCAGTAGCCATTAAAGTGTCTGAAATGCGGACACTTTTTTCAAATGGTCACAAAATCTTGTACACTTCAATTTAGCTGAATTTTTTTGTGCATGCCAAAAAAAGTACAAGGATCACGTCTACCAAGTTTGGGGTCAAAACTCCTTCCGAAAAAATTTTAAAAAATCTCGAACCTTAAAAGGTTTCAAAAATCATAAAAAATAGAAAACGAGTCGTCTTGCCATGAAACTTCATGTGAAGGCTTAAGGGACCATTTTATGAATTTACAAGCTGTAAAATTGGCATTGGCACACAAAAATATGAAGATGTGCCTAAACTCACCTACCACCCCATCGATTCACGGCTTGCGCATCCCGTCTCTCTGGCCGACGTAGTGCCCGCTCGCCCGCCGGCTCGTTTTGTCGGTTGGCTTAGGAATAGGGAGTTCATTCCCAGTCTAAGATCGAACCCGACCAAGGGTTGTGGCAGCACGCAGAGGGGGACATGGACGATCCTCGGCTTGCGCATCCCGCCCCTCTGGCCGACTGAGTGCTCGCACGCTCGTTTCGTGGCTTGACTTAGGCATACGAAGTTCATTCCCAGTCTAAGCGTACGGAGTTCATTTCCAGTCTAAGATCAGACCTGACCGAGGGTTGCGATAGCACATGCTGGGCTCGGGCATGTGCTGGTGCTGCATTTTTCTTCGCTGGGGCACCATCGTCGGAGCATCGCCGGAGAACCTAACCGACGGCATTGGGGTTCCAGTGATCGGGGGGCCGGGGGGTGTGCGCACATGATGTGTGATGGGTGCTTGTACTTGGCCCTTATATTGGCCCCCTATCCCTCATCGAACCTCGAGAACTCACACCCCCTTAAAGAGCATTTGAGATTTTACAGGTTTGCTGCTTGTAGCCATTAAAGTGTCTAAAATGGGGACACTTTTTTTAAATGGTCACAAAATCTTGTACACTTCGAGTTTTTAGCTGGATTTTTTTGTGCATGCCAATAAAAATACAAGGATCACGACTAAAAAGTTTGGGGCCAAAACTCCTTCCGAAAAACTTTTAAAAAATCTCAAACCGTAAAAAGTTTCAAAAATCGTGAAAAATAGAAAACGAGTCGTCTTGCCATGAAACTTCACGTGTAGGCTTAAGGGACCATTGTATGAATCTACAAGCCATAAAAATGGCATTGGCACACAGAAATATGACGATGTGCCTAAACCCACCTACCACCCTATCGATCCACGGCTTGCGCATCCCGTCTCTCTGGCCGACGTAGTTCCCGCCCACCCGCCCGTCCGTTCGTTTCGTCAGTTGGCTTAGGCATACGAAGTTCATTCCTAGTCTGAGATCAGACCGAACCAAGGGTTGCGACAGCAAGATCGGTAGCAGGTAGAGGGGGACTCGGCTGGTCCCCGGCTTGCACATCCTACCCCTCTGGCCGGCTGAACGTGCACACGCTCCTTTCGTGGGTTGACTTAGGCATACAGAGTTCATTCCCAGTCTAAGATCAGACCAGACTGAGGGTTGCAGCAGCACATGTTGGGCTCGGGCATGTGCTGGTGCCGTATTTTTCTTCGTTAGGGCACCATCGCCAGAGCATCGTCGGAGAACCTGACCGACGGCATTAGGGTTCCGACGATCGGGGGGGCCGGGGGGGTGTGCGCACATATGTGCGATGGGTGCTGGTACTTGGCCCTTATATTGGCCCCCTATCCCTCATCAAATCTTGAGAACTCACACCCCCTTAAAGAGCATTTGAGATTTTACAGGTTTGCTGCCAGTAGCCAATGAAAGTGTTTGAAATGGGGACACTTTTTTCAAATGGTCACAAAATCTTGTACACTTCGAGTTTTTAGCTGAATTTTTTTGTGCATGCCAACAAAAATTCAAGGATCACGTCTAAAACGTTTGGGGCCAAAACTCCTTCCGAAAAACTTTTAAAAAATCTCGAACCGCAAAAAGTTTCAAAAATCATAAAAAATAGAAAACGAGTCGTCTTGCCATGAAACTTCACGTGTAGGCTTAAGGGACCATTGTATGAATTTACAAGCCATAAAAATGGCATTGGTGCGCAGAAATATCAAGATGTACCTAAACCCACCTACCACCCTATCGATCCACGGCTTGCGCATCCCGTCTCTCTGGCCGACGTAGTTCCCACCCGCCCGCCCGTCTGCTCGTTTCGTCAGTTGGCTTAGGCATACGGAGTTCATTCCCAGTCTAAGATCAGAACGAACCAAGGGTTGCGGCAGCAAGATTGGCAGCACGTAGAGGGGGACCCGACTGATCCCCGGCTTGCACATCCTGCCCCTCTGGCCGACTGAGCGTTCACACGCTCCTTTCATGGGTTGACTTAGGCATATGGAGTTCATTCCCAATCTAAGATGCGACCAGACTAAAGGTTGCAGCAGCACATGTTGGGCTCGGGCATGTGCTGGTGCCGCATTTTTCTTCGTCAGGGCACCATCGCCAGAGCATCGCCGGAGAACCTGACCGGTGGCATTGGGGTTCTGACGATCGGGGGGGCCGGGGGGGGTGTGCACACATATGTGCGATGGGTGCTGGTACTTGGCCCTTATATTGGCCCCCTATCCCTCTTCAAATCTTGAGAACTCACACCCCCTTAAAGAGCATTTGAGATTTTACAGGTTTGCTGCCAGTAGCCAATGAAAGTGTCTGAAATGGGGACACTTTTTGCAAATGGTCACAAAATCTTGTACACTTCGAGTTTTTAGCTCAATTTTTTTGTGCATGCCAAAAAAAATACAAAGATCATGTCTACCAAGTTTGGGGCCAAAACTCCTTCCAAAAAATTTTTAAAAAATCCCAAACCAAAAAAAGTTGTGAAAATCGTGAAAAATAGAAAATGAGTTGTCTTGCCATGAAACTTCACGTGAAGGCTTAAGGGACCATTTTCTGAATTTACAAGCCATAAAAATGGCATTGGCACATGGAAATATGAAGATGTGCCTAAACCACCTACCACCCTATCGATCCACGGCTTGCGCATCCCGTCTCTCTGGTCGGCATTGTGCCCGCCCGTCCGCTCGTTTCGTCGGTTGGCTTAGGCATACAGAGTTCATTCCTAGTCTAAGATCAAACCAGAAAGAGGGTTGTGGTAGCAGAACCGGCAGCACACAGAGGGGGACCCGGCCGATCCTCGGCTTGCACATCCTGCCCCTCTGGTCGGCTAAGCGCCCGCACGCTCATTTCGTGGGTTGACTTAGGCATACGGAGTTCATTCCCAGTCTAAGCATACGGAGTTCATTCCCAGTCTAAGATCGGACCGATCCGAGGGTTACGACAGCACATGTTGGGCTCGGGCATGTGCTGGTGTCGCATTTTTCTTCACCAGGGCACCATCATCGGAGCATCGCTGGAGAACCTGACAGGCGGCATTAGGGTTCCTACAATCAGGGGAGCCAGGGGGTGTGCGCACATGATGTGCGATGGGTGCTGGTACTTGGCCCTTATATTGGCCCCTTGTCCCTCATCAAGCCTTGAGAACTCACACCCCTTTAAAGAGCATTTGAGATTTTACAGGTTTGCTACCAGTAGCCATTAAAGTGTATGAAATGCGGACACTTTTTTCAAATGGTCACAAAATCTTGTACACTTTAAGTTTCTAG
The DNA here is from genome assembly GCF_047325235.1 of Durio zibethinus. Classification (NCBI taxonomy): domain Eukaryota; kingdom Viridiplantae; phylum Streptophyta; class Magnoliopsida; order Malvales; family Malvaceae; genus Durio; species Durio zibethinus. The sequence continues at coordinate 14,246,618 of NC_143162.1, read as the reverse complement.
CTAAATTTTTCTGTGCATGCCAACAAAAGTACAAGGATCTTGTCTACCAAGTTTGGGGCCAAAACTCCTTCCGAAAAAATTTTAAAAAATCCCAATCCGTAAAAAGTTTCAAAAATCATGAAAAATAGAAAACGAGTCGACTTGCCATGAAACTTCACGTGAAGGCTTAAGGGACCATTGTATGAATTTACAAGCATTAAAATTGGCATTGGCACACAGAAATATGAAGATGTGCCTAAACCCACCAACCACCCTATCGATTCACGGCTTGTGGGTCCCGTCTCTCTGGCCGACGTAGTGCCCGCCCGCCTGCCCGCCCACTCGTTTCGTCGGTTGGCTTAAGTATATGGAGTTCATTCCCAGTCTAAGATCGAACTGGACTGAGGGTTGTGGTAGCACGCAGAGGGGGACCTGGCCGATCCCCGGCTTGCGTATCCCACCCCTCTGGCCGACTGAGCGCCCACATGCTCGTTTCGTGGGTTGACTTAGGCATACGGAGTTCATTCTCAGTCTAACCATACGGAGTTCATTCCCTGTCTAAGATCAGACTGTACCGAGGGTTGCGATAGCACATACTGGGCTCGAGCATGTGCTGGTGCTACATTTCTCTTCACCGAGGCACCATCCTCGGAGCATCACCGGAGAAGCTGACCAGCGGCATTGGGGTTCCGATGATCGGGGGGTCGGGGGGGCCGGTGGGGGTATGCGCACATGATGTGCGATGGGTGCTGGTACTTGGCCCTTATATTGGCCCCCTATCCCTCATCAAACCTCAAGAACTCACACCCCCTTAAAGAGCATTTCAGATTTTACAGGTTTGCTACCTGTAGCCATTAAAGTGCTGAAATGGGGACACTTTTTTCAAATGGTCACAAAATCTTGTACACTTCGCGTTTTTAGCTGAATTTTTTTGTGCATGCGAAAAAAAATACAATGATCACATCTACCAAGTTTGGGGCCAAAACTCATTCCGAAAAAATTTTAAAAAATCTCGAACCGCAAAAAGTTTCAAAAATCATGAAAAATAGAAAACGAGTCGTCTTGCCATGAAACTTCACGTGAAGGCTTAAGGGACCATTGTATGAATTTACAAGCCATAAAAATGGCATTGGCATGTAGAAATATGAAGATGTGCCTAAACCCACCTACCACCCTATCGATCCACGGCTTGCGCATCCCGTCTCTCTGGTCGGTGTAGTGCCAGCCCGCCCGTCCGACCGCTCATTTCGTTGGTTGGCTTACGCATACAAAGTTCATTCCCAGTCTAAGATCGAATCAGACCGAGGGTTGCGGTAGCACAAGCTGGGCTCGGGCATGTGCTGGTGCCGTATTTTTCTTCACCGGGGCACCATCGTCGGAGCATCGCCGGAGAACCTGACCGACGGCATTGGGGTTCCGACGATGGGGGGCCCGGGGGGTGTGCGCACATGATGTGCGATGGAAGCTGGTATTTGGCCCTTATATTGGCCCCCTATCCCTCATAAAACCTCAAGAACTCACACCCCCTTAAAGAGCATTTCAGATTTTACAGGTTTACTGCCAGTAGCTATTAAAGTGTCTGAAATGGGGACACTTTTTTCAAATGGTCACAAAATCTTGTACACTTCGAGTTTTTAGCTGATTTTTTTTATGCATGCCAACAAAACTACAAGGATCAAGTCTACCAGGTTTGGGGCCAAAAATCCTCTCGCAAAAATTTTAAAAAATCTCAAATCGTAAAATGAGTCATCTTGCCAAGAAACTTCACGCGAAGGCTTAGGGGACCATTGTATGAATTTACAAGCCATAAAAATGGCATTGGCATCCAGAAATATGAAGATGTGCCTAAACCCACCTACCACTCTATCGATAGATGGCCTGTGTATCCTGTCTCTCTAGCCGACGTAGTGACCGCCCGCTCGCCCGCCTGCTCGTTTCGTCGGTTGGCTTAGGCATATGGAGTTCATTCCCAGTCTAAGATTGAACCGGATTGAGGGTTGCGGCAGCAGGATCAGCAGCACGCAGAGGTGGACTCGATCGATCCCCGATTTACGCATCCCACCCCTTTGGCCAGTTGAGAGCCCACACGCTCGTTTCGTGGGTTGACTTAGGCAGACGGAGTTCATTCCAGTCTAAGCATACGTAGTTCATTCCCAGTCTAAGCATACAGAGTTCATTCCCTGTTTAAGATCGGATTGGACCGAGGGTTGCGGCAGCACATGCTGGGCTCAGGCATGTGCTGGTTTCGCATTTTTCTTCGTCGGGGCACCATCGCCGGAGCATCGTCGGAGAACCTGACCGACGGCATTGAGGTTCCTACGATCGGGGGGACCGGGGGGGTGTGCGCACATGATGTGCGATGGGTGCTTGTACTTGGCCCTTATATTGGCCCCCTATCCCTCATCAAACCTCGAGAAGTCACACCCCTATAAAAAGCATTTCAGATTTTACAGGTTTGCTACCAGTAGCCATTAAAGTGTTTGAAATAGGGACAATTTTTTCTAATGGTCACAAAATCTTGTACACTTCGAGTTTTTAGCTGATTTTTTTTGTGCATGCCAACAAAAATACAAGGATCACATCTACCAAGTTTGTGGCCAAAAATCCTTCCGAAAAATTTTTGAAAAATCCCAAACCGTAAAAATTTTTAAAAATCGTGAAAAATAAAGAACAAGTCGTCTTGCCATGAAACTTCACGTGAAGGCTTAAGGGACCATTGTATGAATTTACAAGCCATAAAAATGGCATTGGCTTGCAGAAATATGAAGATAGGCCTAAACCCACCTACCACCCTATCGATCCACGGCTTGCGCATCCCGTCTCTTTGGCCGACGTAGTGCCCGCCTGCCCGCCCGCCCACTCGTTTCATCGGTTGGCTTAGGCATACGGAGTTCATTCCCAGTCTAAGATCAGATCGGACTAAGGGTTGCGGCAGCACATGCTGGACTCAGGCATGTACTGGTGCCGTATTTTTATTCACCAGGGAACCATCACCAGAGCATCTCAGAGAACCTGACGGAAGGCATTGAGGTTCAGGCGATCGAGGGGTAGGGGGTGTGCACGCATGATGTGCGATGGGTACTTGTACTTGCCTCTTATATTAGCCCCCTATCCCTCATCAAACCTCGAGAACTCACACCCCTTTAAAGAGCATTTGAGATTTTACAGGTTTGCTGCTAGTAGCTATTAAAGTGTCTGAAATGGGGACATTTTTTTCAAATGGTCACAAAATCTTGTACACTTCGAGTTTTTAGCTGATTTTTTTTGTGCTTGCCAACAAAAATACAAGGATCACGTCTACCAGGTTTGGGGCCAAAACTCCTTCCGAAAAAATTTTAAAAAATCCCAAACCGTAAAAAGTTTCAAAAATCATGAAAATAGAAAATGAGTCGTCTTGCCATGAAACTTCACGTGAAGGCTTAAGGTACCATTGTATGAATTTACAAGCCATAAAAAAGGCATTGGCACATAGAAATATGAAGATGTGCCTAAACCCACCTACCACACTATCGATCCATGGCTTGCACATCCCGTCTCTCTGGCTGGCGCAGGGCCCACCCGCCCGCTCATTTCGTCGGTTGGCTTAGGCATACGGAGTTCATTCCCAGTCTAAGATCGAACCTGACCGAGGGTTACGATAGCACATGCTGGGCTTGGGCATGTGCTGGTGCCATATTTTTCTTCGTCGGGGCACCATCACCGGAGAACTTGACTGACGGCATTGGGGTTCCGACGATCAGGGGGGTCAGGGGGTGTGCTCACATGAGGTGTGATGGGTGCTGGTGCTTGGCCCTTATATTGGCCCCCTATCTCTCATCAAACCTCGAGAACTCACACCCCCTTAAAGAGCATTTCAGATTTTACAGGTTTGCTCCCAGTAGCCATTAAAGTGTCTAAAATGAGGACACTTTTTTCAAATTGTCACAAAATCTTGTACACTTTGAGTTTTTAGCTAATTTTTTTTCTGCATGCTAACAGAAATACAAGGATCAGGTCGACCAAGTTTGGGCCAAAACTCCTTCCAAAAAAATGGCATTGTATGAATTTACAAGCCATAAAAATGGCATTGGCACGTAGAAATATGAAGATGTGCCTAAACCCACCTACCACCCTTTCGATCAATGACTTACGCATCCCGTCTCTCTGGCCGGCGTAGTGCCCGCCCGTCCGCCCGCTTGTTATTTGGTTGGCTTAGGCTTACGGAGTTCATTCCCAGTCTAAGATTGGACCGGAACAAGGGTTGCGGCAGCAAGATCAGCAGCACGCAGAGGGGGACCCGATTGATCCTCAGCTTTCGCATCCCACCCCTATGGCCGACTGAGCGCCTGTACGCTCGGTTTGTGGGTTGACTTAGGCATACGGAGTTCACTCTCAGTCTAAGCATACGGTGTTCATTCCCAGTCTAAGATCGGACTGGACCAAGGGTTACGGTAGCACATGCTGGGCTCGAGCATGTGCTGGTGTCGTATTTTTTTTCGTCGGGGCACTATCATCGGAGCATCACCGAAAAACCTGACCAACGGCATTAGGGTTCCGACAATCGGGGGGTCGGGGGGCTGTGCGGACATAATGTGCGATGGTGCTGGTACTTGGCCCTTTTATTGGCCCTCTATCCCTCATCAAACCTCGAGAATTCACACCCCCTTAAAGAGCGTTTGAGATTTTACAGGTTTGCTGCCAGCAGCCATTAAAGTGTTTGAAATGGGGTCACTTTTTTCAAATGGTCACAAATCTTGTACACTTTGAGTTTTTAGCTGATTTTTTTTGTACATGCCAACAAAAATACAAGGATCACGTCTACCAAGTCTAGGGTCAAAGCTCCTTTCGAAAAAATTTTAAAATATCCCAAACCGTAAAAAGTTTCAAAAATCTTGAAAAAAAGAAAACAAGTCATCTTGCCATGAAACTTCACATGAAGGCTTAAGGGACCATTGTATGAATTTACAAGCCATAAAAATGGCATTGGCACGTAGAAATATGAAGATGTGCCCAAGCCCACCTACCACCCTATCGATCCACGGCTTGCGCATCCCGTCTCTCTGGCCGGCGTAGTGCCCGCCTGCCCGCCCACCCGCTCGTTTCATCGGTTGGCTTAGGCATATGTAGTTCATTCCCAGTCTAAGATCAGACCAGACCGATGGTTGTGGTAGCAGGATCGGTAGCACGTAGAGGGGGACTTGGTCGATCCTCGGCTTGTGCATCTCGCCCCTCTAGCCGGCTGAACGCCTGCACAAATGTTTCGTGGGTTGACTTAGGCATACAGAGTTCATTCCCAGTCTAAGCATACGGAGTTCATTCCCAATCTAAGATTGGACCGGACCAAGGGTTATGGTAGCACATGATGGGCTCGGGCATGTGCTGGTGCCGTATTTTTCTTCGTCAGGGAACCATCGCCAAAGCATCGTCAGAGAACCTGACCGACGGCATTGGGGTTCAGGTGATCGGGGGGCGGGGGGTGTGCGTGCATGATGTGCGTTGGGTATTTGTACTTGGCCCTTATATTGGCCCCCTCTCCATCATCAAACCTCGAGAACTCACACCCCCTTAAAGAGCATTTGAGATTTTATAGGTTTGCTGCTAGTAGCCACTAAAGTGTCTGAAATAGGGACACTTTTTTTAAATGGTCACAAAATCTTGTACACTTCAAGTTTTTAGCTAATTTTTTTGTGCATGCCAACAAAAATACAAGGATCACATCTACCAAGTTTGGGGCCAAAACTCCTTCTGAAAAAATTTTAAAAAATCCCGAACCGCAAAAAGTTTCAAAAATCGTGAAAAATAGAAAATGAGTCGTCTTGCCATGAAACTTCACATGAAGGCTTAAGTGACCATTGTATGAATTTACCAGCCATAAAAATGGCATTGGCACGTAAAAATATGAAGATGTACCTAAACCCACCTACCACCCTATCGATCCACGGCTTGTGCATCCCATCTTTCTGGTCGACGTAGTGCCCGCCTGCCTGCCCGCCCGCTCGCCCGCTCGCCCGCTCGTTTCATCGGTTGGCTTAGGCATACGTAGTTCATTCCCAGTCTAGGATCAGACAGGATCGAGGGTTGCAGCAGTAGGAAAGGTAGCACGCAGAGGGGGAGCCGGCCAATCCCCGGCTTGCGCATCCCTCCCCTCTGGCCGACTAAGCGCCCGTACACTCATTTCATGGGTTGACTTAGGCATACGGAGTTAATTCTAGTCTAAACATACGGAGTTCATTCTCAGTCTAAGATCGGACCAGACTGAGGGTTGCGACAACACATGTTGGGCTCGGGCATGAGCTGGTGCCGCATTTTTCTTCGTCGGGGCACCATCGTCGCAGCATCATCGGAGAACCTGACCGATGACATTGGGGTTCAGGCGATCGGAGGGGTCGGGGGTGGTGTGCACACACGATGTGCGATGGGTGCAGGTACTTGGCCCTTATATTGTCCCCCTATCCCTCATCAAACCTCGAGAACCCACACCCCCTTAAAAAGCATTTGAGATTTTATAGGTTTGCTGCCAGTAGCCATTAAAGTGTCTGAAATGGGGACACTTTTTTCAAATGGTCACAAAATCTTATACACTTCGAGTTTTTAGCTGATTTTTTTGTGCATGCCAACAAAAATACAAGGATCACGTCTACCAAGTCGGGGGCCAAAACTCCTTCCAAAAAAATTTTAAAAAATCCAGAATGACAAAAAGTTTCAAAAATCATGAAAAATAGAAAACGAGTCGTCTTGCCATGAAACTTCATGTGAAGGCTTAAGGGACCATTGTTAGAATTTACAAGCCATAAAAATGGCATTGGCATGCAGAAATATGAAGATGTGCATAAACTCACCTACCACCCTATCGATCCACGACTTGCGCATCCCGTCTCTCTGGCCGAAGTAGTGCCCGCCCACCCATCCGCCCGCTCGTTTCGTCGGTTGGCTTTGGCATACAGAGTTCATTCCCAGTCTAAGATCAGACCAGACTGAGGGTTGCGACAGCACATGCTGGGCTCCAGCATGTGTTGGTGCCGCAGTTTTCTTCGTCGGGGCACCATCGTCGGAGCATCGCCGGAGAACCTGACCGGCGGCATTGGGGTTCCGACGTTCGAGGGGGCTGAAGGGGGTGTGTGCACATGATGTGCGATGGGTGCTGGTACTTGGCCCTTATATTGGCCCCCTATCCCTCATCAAACCTTGAGAACTCACACCCCCTTAAAGAGCGTTTGAGATTTTACAGGTTTGCTACCAGTAGCCATTAAAGTGTCTGAAATGGGGACACTTTTTTCAAATGGTCACAAAATCTTGTACACTTCAAGTTTTTAGCTGAATTTTTTGGTGCATGCCAACAAAAATACAAGGATCACATTTACCAAGTTTGGGGCCAGAACTCCTTCCGAAAAAATTTTAAAAAATCCGGAACCGCAAATAGTTTCAAAAATCATGAAAAATAGAAAACGAGTTGTCTTGCCATGAAACTTCACGTGAAGGCTTAAGGGACCATTGTATGATTTTACAAGTGATAAAAATGGAATTGGCACATAGAAATATGAAGATGTGCCCAAACCCACCTACCACCCTATCAATCCAAGGCTTGCACATCCCGTCTCTCTGGCCGGCGTAGTGCCCGTCCGCCCGCCCTTCCGCTCGTTTCGTCGATTGGCTTAGGCATACGAAGTTCATTCCCAGTCTAAGATCGGACTGGATCGAGGGTTACGACAGCACATGCTAGACTCGAGCATGTGCCGGTGCGGCATTTCTCTTCGTCGGGCACCATCGTCGAAGCATCACCAGAGAACCTGACCGGCGGCTTTGGGGTTCTGGTGATTGGGGGGCCGGGGGGTGTGCGCACTTGATGTGCGATGGGTGCTGGTACTTGACCCTTATATTGGCCCCCTATCCCTCATCAAACCTCGAGAACTCACACCCCCTTAAAAAGCATTTGAGATTTTACAGGTTTGCTGCCAGTAGCCATTAAAGTGTTTTAAATGGGGACACATTTTTCAAATGGTCACAAAATCTTGTACACTTTGAGTTTTTAGGTGAATTTTTTTGTGCATGTGAACAAAAATACAAGGATCACGTCTACCAAGTTAGGGGCCAAAAATCCTTCCGAAAAAATTTTAAAAAATCCCAAACCACAAAAGTTTCAAAAATCGTGAAAAATAGAAAACGAGTGTCTTGCCATGAAACTTCACGTGAAGGCTTAAGGGACCATTGTACGAATTTACAAACCATAAAACTGGCATTGGCATGAAGAAATATGAAGATGTGCCAAAACCTACCTACCACCCTATCGATCCACGGCTTACGCATCCCGTCTTTTTGGCCGGCATAGTGCCCGCCCGCCCGCTCGTTTCGTAGGTTGGCTTAGGCATACAGAGGTCATTCCCAGTCTAAGATCAGACTGGACTGAGGGTTGCAGCAGCAGGATCGGCAGCATGCAGAGGGGGACCTTGTTGATCCCCGACTTGCGCATCCCGCCCCTCTGGCCGGCTGAGCGCGCGCACGCTCGTTTCGTGGCTTGACTTAGGCATACGGAGTTCATTCCCAGTCTAAAATCAGATCGGACCAAGGGTTGCGACAGCACATGCTGGGCTCGAGCATGTGCTGGCACCGCATTTTTCTTCACCGGGGCACCATCGTCGGACGGCATTGGGGTTCCTACGATCGGGGGGGCCGGAGGGGTGTGCGCACGTGATGTGCGATGGGTGTTGGTACTTGGCCATTATATTGGCCGCCTATCCCTCATCAAACCTCGAAAACTCACACCCCCTTAAAGAGCATTTGAGATTTTACAGGTATGCTGCCAGTAGCCATTAAAGTGTCTGAAATGGGGACACTTTTTTCAAATGGTCCCAAAATCTTGTACACTTCGTGTTTTTAGCTGAATTTTTTTATGCATGCCAACAAAAATACAAGGATCACGTCTACCAAGTTTGGGGCCAAAACTTCTTCCAAAAAAATTTTAAAAAATCCTGAACCGTAAAAAGTTTCGAGAATCGTGAAGAATAGAAAACGAGTCGTCATACCATGAAACTTCACATAAAGGCTTAAGGGACCACTGTATGAATTTACAAGCCATAAAAATGGCATTCATGCATAGAAATATCAATCCACCTACCACTCTACCGATCCACGACTTGCGTATCCCGTCTCTCTGGCTGGCGTAGTGCCCGCCCGCTCGTTTCATCAGTTGGCTTAGACATACGGAGTTCATTCCCAGTCTAAGATCGAACCGGATCGAGGGTTGAGGTAGCACATGCTGGGCTAGGGCATGTGCTGGTGCCGTATTTCTCTTCGTCGGGGCACCATCGCCGGAGCATCGCCGAAGAACCCGACCGACGGCATTAGGGTTCCGACGATCGGGGGGGCCGGGCGGTGTGCGCACATGATGTGCGATGGGTGCTGGTACCTGGCCCTTATATTGGCCCCCTATCCCTCATCAAATCTCAAGAACTCACCACCCTCTTAAAGAGCATTTGAGATTTTACAGGTTTTGCTACCAGTAGCCATTAAAGTGTATGAAATGGGGACAATTTTTTCAAATGGTCTCAAAATCTTGTACAGTTCGACTTTTTAGCTGAATTTTTTTTTGCATGGCAACAAAAATACAAGGATCACGTCTAAGAAGTTTGGGGCAAAAACTTCTTCCAAAAAAATTTTAAAAAATCCCAAACCGTAAAAAGTTTCAAAAATCATGAAAAATAGAAAACGAGTCATCTTGCCATAAAACTTCACGTGAAGGCTTAGGGGACCATTGTATGCATTTCCAAGCCATTAAAATGGCATTGGCATGCAGAAATATGAAGATGTGCCTAAACCCACCTACCACCCTATCGATCCACGGCTTGCGCATCCCGTCTCTCTGGCCGGCGTAGTGCTTGCCCGCCCGCCCGCCCGCTCGTTTCGTCGGTTGGCTTAGGCATAAGGAGTTCGTTCCCAATCTAAGATCATGCTGCATCAAGGGTTGCGGCAGCAGGATCGACAGCACGTATAGGGGGACTCGATCGATCCCCGGCTTGCGCATCCCGCCCCTTTGGCCTACTGAGAGCCCGCACGCTCGTTTCGTTGGCATACAGAGTTCACTTCTAGTCGAAGCATATGGTGTTCATTCCCAGTCTAAGATCGGACTGGACCGAGGGTTCCGGTAGCACATGCTAGGCTCGAGTATGTGCTGATGCCACATTGGTCTTCACTAGGGCACTATCATCGGAGCATCACCGGGGCACTATCATCGGAGTATGTGCCCGCCCGCTCGTTTCGTAGGTTGGCTTAGGCATACGGAGGTCATTCCTAGTCTAAGATCAGACTGGACTGAGGGTTGCAGCAGCAGGATCGACAGCATGCAGAGGGGGACCTTGTTGATCCCCGACTTGCGCATCCCGCCCCTCTGGCCGGCTGAGCGCGTGCACGCTCGTTTCGTGGCTTGACTTAGGCATACAGAGTTCATTCCCAGTCTAAAATCAGATCGGACCAAGGGTTGTGACAGCACATGCTGGGCTCGAGCATGTGCTGGCACCGCATTTTTCTTCACCGGGGCACCATCGTCGGACGGCATTGGGGTTCCTACGATCGGGGGGGCCGGAGGGGTGTGCGCACGTGATGTGCGATGGGTGCTGGTACTTGGCCATTATATTGGCCGCCTATCCCTCATCAAACCTCGAGAACTCACACCCCCTTAAAGAGCATTTGAGATTTTACAGGTCTGCTGCCAGTAGCTATTAAAGTGTCTGAAATGGGGACACTTTTTTCAAATGATCCCAAAATCTTGTACACTTCGAGTTTTTCGCTGAATTTTTTGTGCATCCCAAAAAAAATACAAGGATCACGTCTACCAAGTTTGGGGCCAAAACTCCTTCCAAAAAAATTTTAAAAAATCCGAACCGTAAAAAGTTTTGAAAATTGTGAAAAATAGAAAACGAGTTGTCTTGCCATGAAACTGAGGGTTGTAGCAGCACATGCTGGGCTCAAGCATGTGCTGGTGGTGCATTTTTTTTCACCGGGGCACCATCGCTGGAGCATCGTTGGAGAACCTGACCGAATGAACCCATACCGACGGCATTGGGGTTCTGGCGATCTGGGGGGCCGAGGGGGGTGTCCGCATATGATGTGCGATGGGTGCTGGCACTATGCCCTTATATTGGCCTCCTATCTCTCATCAAACCTCGAGAACTCACAACCCCTTAAAGAGCATTTGAGATTTTACTGGTTTGCTACCAGTAGCCATTAAAGTGTCTGAAATGGGGACACTTTTTTCGAAAGGTCACAAAATCTTGTCCACTTCGAGTTTTTAGCTAAATTTTTTTGTGCATGCCAAAAAAAATACAACGATCACGTCTACCAAGTTTGGGGCCAAAACTCCTTTCGAAAAATATTTTAAAAATCTCGAACCGTAAAAAGTTTCAAAAATCATGAAAAATAGAAAACGAGTCGTCTTGCCAAGAAACTTCACGTGAAGGCTTAAAGGACCATTGTATGAATTTACAAGCCATAAAAATGGCATTGCATACAAAAATATGAAGATGTGCCCGAACCCACCTACCACCCTATCGATCCATGACTTGCTCATCTGGTCTCTCTAGCCGGCGTAGTGCCCGTCCGTCTGCCCGCCTGCTCGTTTTGTCGGTTAGCTTAGGCACACGGAGTTCTTTCCCAGTCTAAGATCAGACCGAACTGAGGGTTGTGGCAGCAGGAACGGCAGCACGCAAAGGGGGACCCAGATGATCCCCGGCTTGCGCATCCCGCCCCTCTGGCCGGTTGAGCGCCCGTACGCTCGTTTCGTGGGTTAACTTAGGGACACGGAGTTCATTCCCAGTCTAAGCATACGAAGTTCATTCCCAATCTAAGATCGGACCAGATCGAGGGTTGCGGTAGCACATGCTAGGCTCGGGCATGTGCTGGTGTCGTATTTTTCTTCATCGGGGCACCATCATCGGAGCATCGCCTGAGAACCTGACAGGTGGCATTGGTGTTCCGACGATCAGGGGGGCCGGGGGGTGTGCGTACATGATGTGCAATGGGTTCTGGTACTTGGCCCTTATATTGGCCCCCTATCCCTCATCAAACCTCGAGAACTCACATCCCCTTAAAGTGCATTTGAGATTTTACAGGTTTGCCGCCAGTAGCCATTAAAGTGTCTGAAACGGGGACACTTTTTTCAAATGGTCACAAAATCTTGTACACTTCGAGTATTTAGCTGAATCTTTTTGTTCATGCCAACAAAAATACAAGGATCAGGTCTACCAAGTTTGGGGCTGAAACTCCTTCCAAAAAAATTTTAAAAAATCCCGAACCGCAAAAAGTTTTGAAAATCGTGAAAAATAGAAAACAAGTCATCTTGCCATGAAACTTCACGTGAAGGCTTAAGGGACCATTGTATGAATTTACAAGCCATAAAAATGGCATTGGCATGTAGATATGCCTAAACCCACCTACCACCCTATCGATCCATGGCTTACACATCCCGTCTCTCTGGCCGGCGTAGTGCCGGCCCGCCTGCTCGTTTCGTCGGTTGGCTTAGGCATATGGAGTTCTTTCCTAGTCTAAGATCAGACCGGATTGATGGTTGAGGCAGCAGGATCGGCAGCACGCAGAGGGGACCCGACCGATCCCGGGCTTGCGCATCCCGCCCTTTTGGATGGCTGAGCGCCCGCATGCTCTTTTCGTGGGTTGACTTAGGCATACGGAGTTCATTCCCAGTCTAAGATCAGACCGGACCGAGGGTTGGGGCAGCACATACTGGGCTCGGGCATGTGCTGGTGGCACATTTTTCTTCACCGGGGTGCCCTCGTCGAAGCATCGTCGGAGAACCTGACCGGATGCATTGAGGTACCAACGGCATTGGGGTTCCGACGATCGGGGGGGCCGGGGGGTTTGTGCGCATATGATGTGTGATGGGTGCTGGCAGTTGGCCTTTATATTGGCCCCCTATCCCTCATCAAACCTCGAGAACTCACACCCCCTTAAAGAGCATTTGAGATTTTACAGGTTTGCTACCAGCAGCCACTAATGTGTCTGAAATGGGGACACTTTTTTCAAACGGTCGCAAAATCTTGTACACTTCGAGTTTTTAGCTGAATTTGTTTTTGCATGCCAACAAAAATACAAGGATCACGTCTACCAATTTTAGGGCCAAAACTCCTTCTAAAAAATTTTAAAAAATCCCGAACCGTAAAAAGTTTCAAAAATCATGAAAAATAGAAAACGAGTTGTCTCGCCATGAAACTTCACGTGAAGGCTTAAGGGACCATTTTATGAATTTAAAAGCCATAAAAATGGCATTGGCACGCAGAAATATAAAGATGTGCCTAAACCCACCTACCACTTTATCGATCCACGGCTTGCGCATCCTGTCTCTCTGGTCGGCATGCTGCCCGCTTGCCCGCCCGCCCGCCCGTCCGCTTGTTTCGTCCATTGGCTTAGGCATATGGAGTTCATTCCCAGTCTAAGATCGGACCGGACCGAGGGTTGCAACAGTACATCTTGGGCTCGGGCATGTGCTGGTGCTGTATTTCTCTTCACTGGGGCACCATCGCCGGAGCATCGACGGAGAACCTAACCGACGGCATTAGGGTTCCGACGATCGGGGGGGCCGGGGGGTGTCCGCACATGATGTGTGATGGGTGCTGGTGCTTGGCCCTTATATTAGGCCCCTATCCCTCATCAAACCTCAAGAACTCACACCCCCTTAAAGAGCATTTGAGATTTTACAGGTTTGCTGCCAATAGCCATTAAATTGTCTGAAATGGGGACACTTCTTTCAAATGGTCACAAAATCTTGTACACTTCTAGTTTTTAGCTGATTTCTTTTGTGCATGCCAATAAAAATACAAGGATCATGTCTACCAAGTTTGGGGCCAAAAACCGTTACGACAAAATTTTAAAAAATCCCGAACTGCAAAAAGTTTCAAAAATCGTGAAAAATAAAAACCGAGTCGTCTTGGCATGAAACTTCACGTGAAGGCTTAAGGGACCATTTTATGAATTTACAAGCCATAAAAATAGCATTGGCACATAAAAATATGAAGACGTGCCTAAACCCACCTACCACCCTATCGATCCACGGCTTGCGCATCCCGTCTCTCTGGTCGGCGTAGTGCTCGCCCGCCCGCTCGTTTCGTCGGTTGGCTTAGGCATACGGGGTTCATTACCAGTCTAAGATCGGACCGGACTGAGGGTTTTGGCAGCACATGCTGGGCTCGGGCATGTGCTGGTGCCGTATTTTTCTTCGTCGGGGCACGATCGTCGAAGCATCGCCGGAGAACCTAACCGACAGCATTAGGGTTCCGGCGATCGGGGGGGTTGGGGGGTGTGCGTAAATGATGTGTGATAGGTGCTAATACTCGGCCCTTATATTGGCCCCCTATCCCTCATCCAACCTCGAGAACTCACACCCCCTTAAAGAGCATTTGAGATTTTACAGGTTTGCTGCCAGTAGCCATTAAAGTGTCTGTAATGGGGACACTTTTTTCAAATGGTCACAAAATCTTGTACACTTCGAGTTTTTAGCTGAATTTTTTTGTGCATACCAAAAAAAATACAAGGATCACGTCTACCAAGTTTGGGACCAAAAATCGTTATGAAAAAATTTTAAAAAATCCCGAACCGTAAAAAGTTTTGAAAATCGTGAAAAATAAAAATCGAGTCGTCTTGGCATGAAACTTCACGTGAAGGCTTAAGGGACCATTCTATGAATTTACATGCCATAAAAATAGCATTGGCATGCAAAAATATGAACACATGCCTAAACCCACCTACCACCCTATCGATCCACGACTTGCGCATCCCGTCTCTCTGGCCGGCGTAGTGCCCGCCCGCCCGCTCGCTCGTTTCGTCGGTTGGCTTAGGCATACGGGGTTCATTACCAGTCTAAGATCGGACCGGACTGAGGGTTGTGGCAGCACATGCTGGGCTCGAGCATGTGCTGGTGTCGCATTTTTCTTCGTCGGGGCACCATCGTCAGAGCATCGTCGAAGAACCTGACCGACGGCATTAGGGTTCCGACGATCGGGGGGGTTGGGGGGGTATGCGCACATGATGTGCGATGGGTGCCGGTACTCAGCCCTTATATTGGCCCCCTATCCCTAATCAAACCTTGAGAACTCACACCCCCTTAAAGAGCATTTGAGATTTTACAGGTTTGCTGCCAGTAGCCATTAAAGTGTCTGAAATGGGGACACTTATTTCAAATGGTCACAAAATCTTGCACACTTCGAGTTTTTAGCTGAATTTTTTTGTGCATGCCAACAAAACTACAAGGAGCATGTCTACAAGTTTGGGGCCAAAACTCCTTACGAAAAAATATTCCAAAATCCCGGACCGTAAAAAGTTTCGAAAATCATGAAACATAGAAAACGAGTCGTCTTGCCATGAAACTTCACGCGAAAGCTTAAGGGACCATTGTATGAATTTACAAGCCATAAAAATGGCATTGGCACGCAGAAATATAAAGATGTGCCTAAACCCGCCTACCACCCTATCGATCCACGGCTTGCGCATCCTATCCCCTGGCCGGCGTAGTGCCTGCCCGCCCGCCTGCTCGTTTCATCGGTTGGCTTAGGCATACGGAGTTCATTCCCAGTCTAAGATAGGACTGAACAAAGGGTTGCAACAGCAGGATCGACAGCACATAGAGAGGGACCCAGCCTATCCCCGATTTGTGCATCCCGCCCCTCTGGATGGCTGAGCGCCCGCACGTTCGTTTCGTGGGTTGACTGAGGCATACGAAGTTCATTCCTAGTCTAAGCATACGGAGTTCAGTCCTAGTCTAACATCGGATCGGATCGAGGGTTGCGGCAGCACATGCTGCGCTCGGGCATGTGCTGGTGCCGCATTTTTCTTCGTCGGGGCAACATTGCCGGAGCATCGTCGGAGAACCTGGCCGGTGGCATTGGGGTTCTGGCGATCGGGGGGCCAGGGGGGTCTGCGCACATGATGTTTGATGGTAGTTGGCCCTTATATTGGCCCCCTATCCCTCATAAAACCTTAAGAACTCACACCCCCTTAAAGAGCATTTGAGATTTTACAGGTTTGTTACCGGTAGCCATTAAAGTGTCTGAAATAGGGACACTTTTTTCAAATGGTCACAAAATCTTGTACACTTTGAGTTTTTGGCTGAATTTTGTTGTGCATGCCAAAAAAAATACAAGGATCATGTCTACCAAGTTTGGGGAGAAAACTCCTTCTGAAAAAATTTTAAAAAATCTGAACCGTAAAATGTTTTGAAAATCATGAAAAATAGAAAACGAGTCGTCTTGCCATGAAACTTCATGTGAAGGCTTAAGGGACCATTGTATGAATTTACAAGCCATAAGAATGGCGTTGGCACATAGAAATATGAAGGTGTGCCTAAACCCACCTACCACCCTATCGAACCACGGCTTGCGCTTCCCGTCTCTCTGGTCGGCGTAGTGCCCGCCCGCTCGTTCCGTCGATTGGCATAGGCATACGGAGTTCATTCCCAGTCTAAGAGCAGACCAGATTGAGGGTTGCGGCAGTAGGATCGATAGCATGCAGAGGGGGACCCGATCGATCCTCGGCTTGCACATCTTGCCCCTCTGGCCTGCTGAGCGCCCGCACGCTCGTTTCGTGGGTTGACTTAGGGATACGGAGTACATTCCCAATCTAAGCATACGAAGTTCATTCCCAGTCTAAGATCAGATCGGACCGAGGGTTGCGATAGCACATGCTGGGCTCGGGCATGTGCTGGGCTCGCATTTTTCTTCGCTGGGGCACCATCACTGACCGACGGCTTTGGGGTTCCAACGATCGGGTGGGCCGGGGGGTGTGCGCACACGATGTGCGATGGGTGCTGGTACTTGGCCCTTATATTGGCCCCATATCCCTCATCAAACCTTGAGAACTCACACCCCCTTAAAGAGCATTTGAGATTTTACAGGTTTGTTGCTAGTAGCCATTAAAGTGTCTAAAATGGGGACACTGTTTTCAAATGGTCACAAAATCTTGTACACTTCGAGTTTTTGGCTGAATTTTTTTGTGCATGCCAAAAAATATACAAGGATCACATCTACGAAGTTTGGGGCCAAAACTCCTTCCGAAAAAATTTTAAAAAATCTGAACCGCACAAAGTTTCAAAAATCATGAAAAATAGAAAACGAGTCGTCTTGCCATGAAACTTCGCGTGAAGGCGTAAGGGACCATTGTATGAATTTACAAGCCATAAGAATGGCATTGGCACAAAAAAATATGAAGATGTGCCTAAACCCACCTACCACCCTATCGATCCACGGCTTGCGCTTCCTGTCTCTCTGGTCGGCGTAGTGCCCGCCCGTTCGTTTCATCGGTCGACTCAGGCAAACGGAGTTCATTCCCAGTCTAAGATCAGACCGGATTGAGGGTTACGACAGCAGGATTGGTACCTCACAGAGGAGGACCCGACCGATCCCCGACTTGCACATCTTGCCCCTCTGGCCGGCTAAGCGCCCATACGCTCGTTTCGTGGGTTGACTTAGGCATACGGAGTTCATTCCGAGTCTAAGATCGGATCAGACCAAGGGTTACTGCGGCACATGCTGGCCTTAGGCATGTGCTGGTGCCACATTTTTCTTCGTCGGGACACCATCGCTGGAGAACCTGACCGGCGACATTACGGTTTCGATGATCGTGGAGCCGGGGGGTGTGCTCACATGATGTGCGATGGGTGTTGGTACTTGGCCCTTATATTGGACCCTTATCCCTCATCAAACCTCGAGAACTCACACCCCCTTAAAGAGCATTTGAGATTTTACAGGTTTGCTGCCAGTAGACATTAAAGTGTCTGAAATGGGGACACTTTTTTCAAATGGTCACAAAATCTTATACACTTCGTGTTTTTAGCTGAATTTTTTTGTGAATGCCAAAAAAAAATACAAGGATCACGTCTACCAAGTTTCGGGCCAAAACTCCTTCCGAAAAAATTTTAAAAAATCCCGAACCGTAAAAAGTTTTGAAAATCATGAAAAATAGAAAACGAGTCATCTTGCCATTCAACATCACGTGAAGGCTTAAGGGAACATTGTATGAATTTACAAAAATGGCATTGGCATGCAGAAATATGAAGATGTGCCTAAACCCACCTACCACCTTACCGATCCACGGCTTGCGCATCCCGTCTCTCTGGGTGGCATAGTGACCGCCTGCCCGCCCACTTGTTTCGTCAGTTGGCTTAGGCATACGGACTTCATTCCCAGTCTAAGATCAGACCGAACCAAGGGTTACGGTAGCAAGATCGACAGCACGTAGAGGGGGACCCGATCGATCCCCGACTTGCCCATCCCGCCCCTTTGGCCGATTGAGCACCCACACACTCGTTTCGTGGGTTGACTTAGGCATACGGAGTTCATTCCCAGTCTAAGATCGGACCAGACCGTGGGTTGCGGCAGCACATGCTGGGCTCGGGCATGTGCTGGTGTCATATTTTTTTTCGTTGGGGCACCATCGCCGGAGCATCGCGGAGTACCTGACCAATGGCATTGGGGTTCCGACAATCGGGGGTGCCGGGGGGGGTGTGCGCACATGATGTGCGATGGGTGCTGGTAGTTGGCCCTTATATTGGCCCACTATCCCTCATCAAACCTTGAGAACTCACAACCCCTTAAAGTGCATTTGAGATTTTACAGGTTTGCTGCCAGTAGCTATTAAAGTGTTTGAATTGGGGACACTTTTTTCAAATGGTCACAAAATCTTGTACTCCTCAAGTTTTTAGCTGAATTGTTTTGTGAATGCCAACAAAAATACAAGGATCACGTTTCAAATATATTAAAAAATCCTTTCGAAAAAATTTTAAAAAATCCCTAACCACAAAAAGTTTCAAAAATCATGAAAAATAGAAAACGAGACGTCTTGCCATGAAACTTCACGTGAAGGCTTAAGGGACCATTGTATGAATTTACAAGCCATAAAAATGGCTTTGGCATGCAGAAATATGAAGATATGCCTAAACCCACCTACCACCCTATCGGTACACGGCTTGCGCATCCCGTCTCTCTGGCTGGCGTAGTGCCCGCCCGCTCGTTTTGTCGATTAGCTTAGGCATACGAAGTTCATTCCTAGTCTAAGATCAGACCAGACTGAGGGTTGTAGTAACAGGATCGGCATCACGTAGATGGGGACTCGACCAATCCTCGGCTTGCGCATCCCGCCCTTCTGGCTGACTGAGCGCCCGCACGCTCGTTTTGTGGGTTGACTTAGGCATACGGAGTTCATTCCCAGTCTAAGATCCATCCGGACCGAGCGTTACGGCAGCACATGCTGAGCTCAGGCATGTTCTGGTGCTGTATTTTTCTTCGTCGAGGCACAATCACCGGAGAATCATCGGAGAACCTGACCGGCGGCATTGGGGTTTCGACGATTGAGGGGGTCGGGGGGGTGTGCGCACATGGTGTGTGATGGGTGCTGGTACTTGGCCCTTATATTGGCCCCCTATCCCTCATCAAAGCTCGAGAACTCACACCCCCTTAAAGAGCATTTGAGATTTTACAGGTTTGTTGCCGGTAGCCATTAAAGTGTCTGAAATGGGGACACTTTTTTAAAATGGTCACAAAATCTTGTACACTTCGAGTTTTTAGCTGAATTTTTTTGTGCATCCCAAAAAAAATACAAGGATCACGTCTACCAAGTTTGGGGCCAAAACTCCTTCTGAAAAAATTTTAAAAAATCTGAACCGCAAAAAGTTTTGAAAATCATGAAAAATAGAAAACGAGTCATCTTGCCATGAAACTTCACGTGAAGGCTTAAGGGACCATTGTATGAATTTACAAGCCATAAGAATGGCATTGGCACACAGAAATATGAAGATGTGCCTAAACCCACCTACGACCCTATCGATCCACGGCTTGCGCTTCCCGTCTCTCTGGTCGGCGTAGTGCCCGCCCGCTCATTTCGTCGGTTGGCTTAGGCATACGGAGTTCATTCCCAGTCTAAGATCAGACCGCATTGAGGGTTGCGGCAGCAGGATCGACAGCACACAAAGGGGGACCCGGCCGATCCCCGACTTGCGCATCTCACCCCTCTGGCCTGTTGAGTGCCCGCACGCTCATTTCGTGGGTTCACATAGGCATACGGAGTTCATTCCCAGTCTAAGCATACGGAGTTCATTCCCAGTCTAAGCATACGGAGTTCATTCCCAGTCTAAGATCGGATCAGACCGAGGGTTGTGGTAGCACATGCTGGGCTCGGGCATGTGCTGGTGCCACATTTTTCTTTGCCGGGGCACCATCGCCAGAGCACCGCTGGAGAACCTGACCGACGACATTGGGGTTCCGACGATTGAGGGGGCCGGGGTGGGTGTGCACACATGATATGTGATGGGTGCTGGAACTTTGCCCTTATATTGGCCCCCTATCCCTCATCAAACCTCGAGAACTCACACCCCCTTAAAAAGATTTTGAGATTTTATAGGATTGCTGCCAGTAGCCATTAAAGTGTCTGAAATGGGGAAACTTTTTTCAAATGGTCACAAAATCTTGTACACTTCGAGTTTTTAGCTGAATGTTTTTATGCATGCCAAAAAAAAATACAAGGATCATGTCTACCAAGTTTGGGGCCAAAACTCCTTCCAAAAAAATTTTGAAAAAAACCGAACCGCAATAGGTTTTGAAAATCGTAAAAAATAGAAAACGAGTCGCCTTGCCGTGAAACTTCATGTGAAGGCTTAAGGGACCATTGTATGAATTTACAAGCCATAAAAATGGCATTGGCACGCAAAATATATGAAGATGTGCCTAAACCCACCTACCACCCTATCGATCCACGGCTTGTGCATCCCGTCTCTCTGGCCGACATATATCCCACCCGTCCGCCCGTCCGCTCGTTGTGTCGGTTGGCTTAGGTATACAGAGTTCATTCCCAGTCTAAGATCGGATCGGACCGAGGGTTGTGGCAGCAGGATCGATAGCACGCAGAGGGGGACTCGATCGATCCCCGGCTTGGGCATCCCACCCCTCTAGCCGGCTGAGTGCCCACACGCTCGTTTCGTGGGTTGACTTAGGCATACGAAGTTCATTCCCAATCTAAGCATATGGAGTTCATTCCCAGTCGAAAAAATTTTAAAAAATCCCGTCTCTTTGGCGGCGTAGTGCCCGCCTGCCCGCACGCTCATTTCGACGGTTGGCTTAGGCATACGGAGTTCATTCCCAGTCTAAGATCGGACCGGACTGAGGGTTGCAGCAGCACATGCTGGGCTCGGGCATGTGCTGGTGCCGCATTTTTCTTCGTTAGGGCACCATCGCCGGAGCACCATCGGAGAACCTGACCGGTGGCATTGGGGTTTCGGTGATCGGGGTGGCCGGGGGGTGTACGCACATGATCTGCGATGGGTGCTGGTGCTTGGCCCTTATATTAGCCCTCTATCCCTCATCAATCCTTGATAACTCACACCCCCTTAAATAGCATTTGAGATTTTACAGGTTTGCTGCCAGTAGCCAGTAAAGTGTTTGAAATAAGGACACTTTTTTCAAATGGTCACAAAATCTTGTACACTTCGAGTTTTTAGCTGAATTTTTTTATGCATGGCAACTAAAGTACAGTGATCACGTCTACCAAGTTTGGGGCCAAAACTCATTTCGAAAAAATTTTAAAACATCCCGAACCGTAAAAAGTTTCAAAAATCATGAAAAATAAAAAACGAGTCGTCTTGTAATCAAACTTCACGTGAAGGATTAAGGGACCATTGTATGAATTTACAAGCCATAAAAATGGCATTGGCAAGCACAAATATGAAGATATGCCTAATCCCACCTACCACCCTATCAATCCACGGCTTGCGCATCCCGTCTCTCTGGTCGGTGCAGTGCCCGCCCGCCCGCCCACCCGCTCGTTTCGTCGATTGGCTTAGGCATACGGAGTTCATTCCCAGTCTAAGATCGGATCGAACCAAGCGTTGCCATAGCAGGATCGACAGCACGGAGAGGGGGACCCGACCAATCCCCGGCTTGCGCATCCCGCCCCTCTGGCCGGCTGGCGCCCGCACGCTCATTTCGTGGGTTGACTTAGGCATATGGAGTTCATTCCTAGTCTAAGCATACGGAGTTCATTCCCAGTCTAAGATCGGACCAGACCGAGGGTTACGGCAGCACATGCTAGGCTCGAGCTTGTGTTGGTGTCGCATTTTTCTTCGTCGGGGCGCCATCGTCGGAGCATCACTGGAGAACCTGACCGGCGACTATTGGGTTCCGACAATCGGGGGGGCCGGGGGGGCCGTGCGCACATGATGTGCGATGGGTGCTGGTACTTGGCCCTTATATTGGCCCCCTATCCCTCATCAAACCTCGAGAACTCACACCCCCTTAAAGAGCATTTGAGATTTTACAGGTTTGCTGCCAGTAGCCTTTAATGTGTTTGAAATGGGGACACTTTTTCCAAATGGTCACAAAATCTTGTACTCTTCGAGTTTTTAGCTGAATTGTTTTATGCATGCCAACAAAAATACAAGGATCACGTCTTCCAAGTTTAGGGCCAAAACTCTTTCCGAAAAAATTTTAAAAAATCCCGAACCATAAAAAGTTTTGAAAATCATGAAAAATAGAAAATGAGTCGTCTTGCCATGAAACTTCTCGTGAAGGCTTAAGGGACCATTGTATAAATTTACAAGCCATAAAAATGGCATTGGCACTTAGAAATATGAAGATGTGATTAAAGCCACCTACCACCCTATCGATCCACGGCTTGCGCATCCCGCCTCCCTGGTCGACGTAGTGCCCGCCCGCCCACCCACCCACTCATTTCGTCGGTTGGCTTAGGCATATGGAGTTCATTCCCAGTCTAAGATCGAACCGGACTGAGGGTTACGGCAGTAGGATCGGCAGCACGTAGAGGGGGACCTGGCCGATCCCCGGCTTGTGCATCCCACCCCTCTAGCCGTTTCGTGGGTTGACTTAGGCATACGGAGTTCATTCCCAGTCTAAGCATACAGAGTTCATTCCCAGTCTATGATCGGACTGGACCGAGGATTACGACAGCACATGCTGGGCTCGGGCATGTGCTGGTGCCGCATTTTTCTTCATCGGGGCACCATCACCGGAGCACGATCGTCGGAGCATCGTCCGAGAACCTGACCGGCGGCATTGGGGTTCTGGCGATCGGTGGGGTCAGGGGGGGTGTGCGCACATGATGTGCGATGGGTGCTAGTACATGGCCCTTATATTGGCCCCCTATCCCTCATCAAACCTCGAGAACTCGCACCCCCTTAAAGAGCATTTGAGATTTTACAGGTTTGCAGCCAGTAGCCACTAAAGTGTCTAAAATGGATACACTTTTTTCAAACGGTCACAAAATCTTGTACACTTTGATTTTTTAGCTGAACTTTTTGTGCATGCCAACAAAAATACAAGGATCACGTCTACCAAGTTTGGGGTCAAAACTCCTTCCGAAAAAATTTTAAAAAATCTTGAACCGTAAAAAGTTTTAAAAATCCTGAAAAATAGAAAACGAGTCGTCTTGCAATGAAACTTCACATGAAGGCTTAAGGGACCATTGTATGAATTTACAGGCCATAAAAATGGCATTGGCATGTAGGAATATGAAGATGTGCCTAAACCCACCTACCACCCTATCGATCCACGGCTTGCGCATCCCGTCTCTCTTGTCGGTGTTGTGCCTGCCCGCCCGCCCTCCCGCTCGTTTCGTCGGTTGGCTTAGGCATACGAAGTGCATTCTGAGTCTAAGATCAAATTAGATCAGACTGATGGTTGCGATAGCAGGACCGGCAGCACACAGAGGGGGGCCCGACCGATCCCCGGCTTGCATATCCTGCCCCACTGGCCGGCTGAGCGCCCGCATGCTCGTTTCATGGGTTGACTTAGGCATACGGAGTTCATTCCCTGTCTAAGCATAAGGAGTTCATTCCCAGTCTAAGATTGGACTGGATTGAGGGTTACGGCAGCACATGCTGGGCTCAAGCATGTGTTGGTGCTGCATTTTTCTTCGTCGAGGCACCATTGTCGGAGCATCGCCGGAGAACCTGATCAGCGACATTAGGGTTCCGGTGATCGGGGGGGTCGGGGAGTGTACGCACATAATGTGCGATGAGTGCTGGTACTTGGCCCTTATAATGGCCCCCTATCCCTCATCAAACCTCGAGAACTCACACCCCCTTAAAAAGCATTTGAGATTTTATAGGTTTGCTGCCAATAGCCATTAAAGTGTCTGAAATGGGGACACTTTTTTCAAATGGTCACAAAACCTTGTACACTTCGAGTTTTTAGCTGCATTTTTTTGTGCATGCCAACAAAAATACAAGGATCACGTCTACCAATTTCGGGGCCAAAACTCCTAGCAAAAAAATTTTAAAAAATACCCAACCCTAAAAAGTTTCAAAAATCATGAAAAATAAAAAACTAGTCATCTTGCCATGAAACTTAACGTGAAGGCTTAAGGGACCGTTGTATAAATTTACAAGCCATAAAAATGGCATTGGCACACAAAAATATGAAGATGTGCCTAAACCCACCTACCACCCTATCGATCCACGGCTTGCGCATCCCGTCTCTCTAGCCGACGTAGAGCCCACCCGCCCACCCTCCCACTCGTTTCGTCGGTTGGCTCAGGCATACGAAGTTTATTCCAGTCTAAGATCAGACCGAACCGAGGGTTGCGACAGCAGGATCGGTAACACGCTGAGGGGGACCCTTTTGATCCCCGACTTGTGCAACCCACCCCTCTGGTCGACTGAGCGTTCGCACGCTCGTTTCATGGGTTGACTTAGGCATACGGAGTTCATTCCCAGTCTAAGCATACAGAGTTCATTCCCAGTCTAAGATCGGACCTGATCGAGGGTTACGGTAGCACATGCTGGGCTCGGGCAAGTGCTGGTGTCGCATTTTTCTTTGCCTGGGCACCATCACTAGAGCATCATCGGAGAACCTGACCGACGGCATTGGGGTTTCGACGATCAAGGGGTCGGGGGGTGTGCGCACATGATGTGCGATGGGTGCTAGTACTTGGCCCTTATATTGGCCCCCTATCCCTCATCAAACCTCGAGAACTCACACCCCCTTAAAGAGTATTTGAGATTTTATAGGTTTGCTACCAGTAGCCATTAAAATGTCTACCATGAAACATCACGTGAAGGCTTAAGGGACCATTGTATGAATTTACAAGCCATAAAAATGGCATTAGCTAGCACAAATATGAAGATGTGCCTAAACCCACCTACCACCCTATCTATCCATGGCTTGCGCATCCCGTCTCTCTGGCCGGTGTAGTGCCCGGCCGCTCGTTTCGTCGGTTGGCTTAGGCATACAGAGTTCTTTCCTAGTCTAAGATCAGACCGACCGAGGGTTGCAGTAACAGGATCGGCAACATGCAGATGGGGACCCGACTGATCCCCGACTTGCGCATCCCGCCCCTCTGGCTGGCTGAACGGCCACCCGCCCACCCGCCTGCCCGCTCGTTTCGTTGGTTGGCTTAGGCATACGGAGTTCATTCATAGTCTAAGATCGGACCAGACCAAGGGTTGTGGCAGCAGGATCAGCAACACGCAGAGGAGGACCCGACTGATCCTCGGCTTGTGCATCCTGCCCCTTTGCCCGGTTGAGAGCCCACACGCTCGTTCCGTGGGTTGACTTAGGCATACAGAGTTCATTCCTAGTCTAAGCATACGAAGTTCATTCCCAGTCTAAGATCAGACCGGATAGAGGGTTGCGACAGCACATGCTGGGCTCGGGCATGCGTTGGTGTCGTATTTTTCTTCACCGGGGCACCATCACCAGAGCATCGTCGGAGAACCTGACTGCGACATTGGCGTTCCGGTGATCGGGGGGTGTGCGCACATGATGTGCGATGGGTGCTAGTACTTGGCCCTTATATTGGCCCTGTATCTCTCATCAAACCTCGAGAACTCACACCCTCTTAAAGAGCATTTTAGATTTTACAGGTTCGCTACCAGTAGCCATTAAAATGTCTGCCATGAACTTCACGTGAAGGCTTAAGGGACCATTGTATGAACTTACAAGCCATAAAAATTGCATTGGCATGCACAAATATGAAGATGTGCCTAAACCCACCTACCACCCTATCAATCCACGGCTTGCGCATCCTGCCCCTTTGGCCGGTTAAGTGCCCGCAAGCTCGTTTCATGGGTTTACTTAGGCATACGGAGTTCATTCCCAGTCTAGGCATACAGAGTTCATTCCCAATTTAAAGATCGGATCGGATCGAGGGTTGCGACAGCACATGCTGGGCTCGATCATGTGCTGGTGCCGCATTTTTCTTCGTTGGGGCACCATCGTCGGAGCATCTTTGGAGAACCTGACCGGCGGCATTGGGGTTTCGGCGATCGGGGGGGCCGGGGGGTGTGCACACATGATGTGCGATGGGTGCTGGTACTTGGCCCTTGTATTGGCCCCCTATCCCTCATCAAACCTCGAGAACGCACACCCCCTTAAAGAGCATTTGAGATTTTACAGGATTGCTGCCAGTAGTTATTAAAATGTCTGAAATGACGGCACTTTTTTCAAATGGCCACAAAATCTTGTGCACTTCGAGTTTTTAGCTGACTTTTTTTGTGCATGCCAACAAAAATACAAGGATCATGTCTACCAAGTTTGGGGCCAAAACTCCTTCCAAAAAAATTTTAAAAAATCTCACGCTCGTTTCGTGGGTTGACTTAGGCATACGAAGTTCATTCCCAGTCTAAGCATACGGAGTTCATTCCCAGTCTAAGATCAAACCAGATCGAGGGTTGCGGTAGCACATGCTAGGCTCGGGCATGTGCTGGTGCTGCATTTTTCTTCGTCGGGGCACCATCGTCGGAGCATCGCCGGAGAACCTAATCAGCGGCATTGGGTTTCGGCGATCGGGGGGGCTGGGGGTGCTGTACGCACATGATGTGCGATGGGTGCTGGTACTTGGCCCTTATATTGGCCCTCTATCCCTCATCAAACCTCAAGAACTCACACCCCCTTAAAGAGCATTTGAGATTTTACAGGTTTGCTGCCAGTAGCCATTAAAGTGTCTTAAATGGGGACACTTTTTTCAAATGATCACAAAATCTTGTACACTTTTAGCTGAATTTTTTTGTGCATGCCAACAAAAATACAAGGATCACGTCTACCAAGTTTGGCACCAAAAATCCTTTCAAAAAAATTTTAAAAAATCCCGAACCACAAAAAGATTTGAAAATCGTGAAAAATAGAAAACGAGTCGTCTTGCCATGAAACTTCATGTGAAGGCTTAAGG
This sequence comes from Durio zibethinus, assembly GCF_047325235.1. Lineage (NCBI taxonomy): Eukaryota > Viridiplantae > Streptophyta > Magnoliopsida > Malvales > Malvaceae > Durio > Durio zibethinus. The sequence continues at coordinate 14,219,495 of NC_143162.1, read as the reverse complement.
GACCATTGTATGAATTTACAAGCCATAAAAATGGCATTGGCACACATGAATATAAAGATGTGCCTAAACCCACCTACCACCCTATCGATCCACGGCTTGCGCATCCCATCTCTCTGGCCGGCGTAGTGCCCGCCCGCCTGCTCGTTTCATCGGTTGGCTTAGGAAAATGGAGTTCATTCCCAGTCTAAGATCAGACCGGACTGAGGGTTGCTGCAGCAAGATCGGTAGCAAGCGAGGGGGGACCCGACTGATCCCCGACTTGCTCATCTCACCCCTCTGGTCAGCCGAGCGCCCGTACGCTCGTTTAGTGGGTTGACTTAGGCATACAAAGTTCATTCCCAATCTAAGCATACGGAGTTCATTCCCAGTCTAAGATCGAACCAGACCGAGGGTTGCGGTAGCACATGCTAGGCTCGGGCATGTGCTGGTGTCGTATTTTTCTTCATCGGGGCACCATCGTCGGAGCATCGTGGGAGAACCTAACCGACGGCATTGGGGTTCCGGTGATCGGGGGTCCGGGGGGGGTGTACGCACATGATGTGTGATGGGTGCTGGTACTTGGCCCTTATATTGGCCCCCTATCCCTCATCAAACCTCAAGAACTCACACCCCCTTAAAGAGCATTTGAGATTTTACAGGTTTGCTGCCAGTAGCCATTAAAGTGTCTTAAATGGGGACACTTTTTTCAAATGATCACAAAATCTTGTACACTTTGAGTTTTTAGCTGAATTGTTTTGGGCATGCCAACAAAGATACAAGGATCACGTCTACCAAGTTTGGGGCCAAAAATCCTTCCAAAAAAATTTTAAAAAATCCCGAACCACAAAAAGTTTTGGAAATCGTGAAAAATAGAAAACGAGTCGTCTTGCCATGAAACTTCACGTGAAGGCTTAAGGGTCCATTGTATGAATTTACAAACCATAAAAATGGCATTGGCATGCAGAAATATGAAGATCTACCTAAACCCACCTATCACCCTATCGATCCACGGCTTGCGCATCCCGTCTCTCTGGCTGGCTAGTGCCCGGCTGCTTGCTCGTTTCGTCGGTTGGCTTAGGCATACGGAGTTCATTCCCAGTCTAAGATCGGACCAGACCGAGGTTTATGGCAGACATGCTGGGCTCGAGCATGTGCAGGTGCCTCATTTTTATTCCCCGGGGCACCATCACCGGAGAACTTAACCGACGGCATTGGGGTTCTGACGATCGGGGGGGCCGGGGGGTGTACGCACATGATGTGCAATGGGTGCTGGTACTTGGCCCTTATATTGGCCCCCTATCCCTCATCAAACCTCAAGAACTCACACCCCCTTAAAGAGCATTTGAGATTTTACAGGTTTGCTGCCAGTAGCCATTAAAGTGTCTTAAATGGGGACACTTTTTTCAAATGATCACAAAATCTTGTACACTTTGAGTTTTTAGCTGAATTTTTTTGGGCATGCCAACAAAATACAAGGATCACGTCTACCAAGTTTGGGGCCAAAAATCCTTCCAAAAAAATTTAAAAAAATCCCGAACCACAAAAAGTTTTGGAAATCATGAAAAATAGAAAATGAGTCGTCTTGCCATGAAACTTCACGTGAAGGCTTAATGGACCATTGTATGAATTTACAAGCCATGAAAATGGCATTGGCATGCAGAAATATGAAGATCTGCCTAAACCCACCTATCACCCTATCGATCCACGACCTGCGCATCCCGTCTCTCTGGCCGGCTAGTGCCCGTCTGCCTGCTCGTTTCGTCGGTTGGCTTAGGCATATGGAGATCATTCCCAGTGTAAGATCAGACCGGACCAAGGGTTACGGCAACAGGATCGATAGCATGTAAAGAGGGACCCGACCGATCCCTGGCTTGCTCATCCTGCCCCTTTAGCCGACTGAGCGCCCGCACACTCGTTTAGTGGGTGGACTTAGGCATACAGAGTTCATTCCCAGTCTAAGATCGGACCAGACCGAGGGTTGCGGCAACACATGCTAGGCTCGATCATGTGCTGGTGTCACATTTTTCTTCATTGGGGCACCATCGTCGGAGCATCACCGGAGAACCTGACCGATGACATTGAGGTTTCGACGATCAGGGGGGTCGAGGGGGCCAAAACTCCTTCTAAAAGAATTTTAAAAAATCTCGAATCGTAAAAAGTTTTGAAAATCGTGAAAAATAGAAAACGAGTCAACTTGCCATGAAACTTCACATGAAGGCTTAATGGACCATTGTATGAATTTACAAGCCATGAAAATGGCATTTGCATGCAGAAATATGAAGAGCTGCCTAAACCCACCTATCACTCTATCGATCCACGGCTTGCGCATCCCGTCTCTCTGGCCGGCTAGTGCCCGCCCACCCACTCGTTTCATCAGTTGGCTTAGGCATACGGAGTTCATTCCCAGTCTAAGATCAGACTAGACCGATGGTTGCGACAGCACATGCTGGGCTCGGGCATGTGCTGTTGCCGCATTTTTCTTCGCTAGGGCACCATCGTCGGAGCATAGCTGGAGAACCTGACTGGCGGCATTGGGGTTCATTCCCAGTGTAAGATCGAATTGGACCAAGGGTTACGGCAGCACATGCTGGGCTCGGGCATGTACTGGTGCCACATTTTTCTTCACCGGGGCACCATCATCGAAGCATCGCCGGAGAACCTCACCGACGGCGTTGAGGTTCCGGCAATCGGGTTGGCCGGGGGGTGTTCGCACATGATGTGTGATGGGTGCTGGTACTTGGCCCTTATATTGGCCCCCTATCCCTCATCAAACCTCAAGAACTCACACCCCCTTAAAGAGCATTTGAGATTTTACAGGTTTGCTGCCAGTAGCCATTAAAGTGTCTTAAAGGTGGACACTTTTTTCAAATGGTCACAAAATCTTGTAGACTTCGAGTTTTTAGCTGAAATTTTTTGGGCATGCCAACATAAATACAAGGATCACGTCTACCAAGTTTGGGACCAAAAATTCTTCCAAAAAAATTTTAAAAAATCCCAAACCGCAAAAAGTTTAGAAAATCGTGAAAAGTAGAAAACGAGTGGTCTTGCCATGAAACTTCAGGTGAAGGCTTAAGGGACCATTGTATGAATTTACAAGCCATAAAAATGGCATTGGAATGCAAAAATATAAAGATGTGCCTAAACCCACCTACCACCCTATCGATTCACGGCTTGCGCATCCCGTCTCTCTGGCCGACGTAGTGCCCGTCTGCCTGCCCGCCTGCCCGTCTGGTTGTTTCGTCGGTTGGCTTAGGCATATGGAGTTCATTCCCAGTCTAAGATTAGACTAGACCAACGATTGCAGCAGTAGGATCGAGAGCACACAAAGGGGGACCCGATCGATCCCCGGCTTGCTCATCCCGTCCCTCTGGTCGGCTGAGCGCCCGCACGCTTGTTTTGTGGGTTGACTTAGGCATACGGAGTTCATTCCCAGTCTAAGATCAGACCGGACCGAGGGTTGCAACAGCACATGCTGTGCTCGGGCATGTGCTGGTGCCGTATTTTTCTTTATCGGGGCACCATCGTCGGAGCATCACCGGAGAACCTGACTGGCGGCATTAGGGTTCCGACGATCTGGGGGGCCGGGGGGGGTGTGCGCACATGATGCACGATGGGTGCTGGTACTTGGCCCTTATATTGGTCCCCTATCCCTCATCAAACCTCGAGAACTCACACCCCCTTAAAGAGCATTTGACATTTTACATGTTTGCTGCCAGTAGCCATTAAAGTGTGTGAAGTGGGGACACTTTTTTCAAATGGTCACAAAATCTCGTACACTTTGATTTTTTAGCTGAATTTTTTAAGGCATTTCAACAAAAATACAAGGATCACGTCTAATAAGTTTTGGGCCAAAAGTCTTTCCGAAAAAATTTTAAAAAATCTCGAACCGCAAAAATTTTTGAAAATCATGAAAAATAGAAAACGAGTCTTCTCGCCATGAAACTTCACGTGAAGGCTTAAGGGACCATTGTATGAATTTACAAGCCATAAAAATGGCATTGGCATGCAGAAATATGAAGATGTACCTAAACCCACCTACCACCCTATCGATCCACGGCTTGCGCATCCCGTCTCTCTGGCCGACGTACTGCCCGCCCGCCCGCCTACCCGCTCGTTTCGTAGGTTGGCTTATGCATACGGAGTTCATTCCCTGTCTAAGATCGGACCAGACCGAGGGTTGCGGCAGCAGGATCGGTAGCACATAAAGAAGGACCCAGCTGATCCCTGCCTTGCGCATCCCACCCCTCTGGCCGACTGAGCGCCCGTACTCTCTTTTCGTGGGTTGACTTAGGCATATTGAGTTCATTCCCAGTCTAAGCATACAGAGTTCATTCCCAGTCTAAGATCAGACCAGACCGAAGGTTGCGGCAGCACATATGGGGCTCGGTCATATGCTGGTGTCACATTTTTCTTCACCGAGGCACCATCGTCGGAGCATCACCGGAGAACCTGACCGACGGCATTGAGGTTTCGACGATCGAGGGGGCCGGGGGGGTGTGCGCACGTGATATGTGAAGGGTGCTGGTACTTGGCCCTTATATTGGCCCCCTATCCCTCATCAAACCTTGAGAACTCACACCCCCTTAAAGAGCATTTGAGATTTTACAGGTTTGCTGCCAATAGCCATTAAAGTGTCTTAAATGGGGACACTTTTTTCAAATGGTCACAAAATCTTGTATACTTCGAGTTTTTACCAGATTTTTTTTATGCATGCCAACAAAAATACAAGGATCACGTCTACCAAGTTTGGGGCTAAAACTCCTTCCAAAAAAATTTTTAAAAAATCTTCAACCGCAAAAAGTTTCAAAAATCATGAAAAATAGAAAACGAGTCGTCTTGCCATGAAACTTCACGTGAAGGCTTAAGGGACCATTGTATGAATTTAAAAGCCATAAAAATGGCATTGGCATGCAAAAATATGAAGATGTGCCTAAACCCACCTACCACCCTATCGATCCCTGGCTTGCACATCCCGTCTCTCTAGCCGGAGTAGTGCCCGCCCGCCCGCTCGATTCGTCGGTTGGCTTAGGCATACGGAGTTCATTCCCAGTCTAAGATCAGACCAGATTGAGGGTTGTGGCACCAGGATCAGTAGCACACAAAGGGGGACCCGACCGATCCCCGGCTTGCTCATCCCGCCCCTCTGGCCGGCTGAGCGCCCGCACGCTCGTTTAGTGGGTGGACTTAGGCAAATGGAGTTCATTCCCAGTCTAAGCATATGGAGTTCATTCCCAGTCTAAGATCGAACCAAACTGAGGGTTGCGGTAGCACATGCTAGGCTCGGGCATGTGCTGGTGTCGTATTTTTCTTCATCGGGGCACCATCGTTGGAGCATTGTCGGAGAACTTAACCGACGGCATTGGGTTTCGACGATCGGGGGGGCTGGGGGTGTACGCACATGATGTGCGATGGGTGCTGGTACTTGGCCCTTATATTGGCCCCCTGTCCCTCATCAAACCTGAAGAACTCACACCCCCTTAAAGAGCATTTGAGATTTTACGGGTTTGCTGCCAGTAGCCATTAAAGTGTCTTAAATGGGAACACTTTTTTCAAATGGTCACAAAATCTTGTACACTTTGAGTTTCTTGCTGAATTGTTTTGTGCGTTCCAACAAAAATGCAACGATCACGTCTACCAAGTTTGGGGCCAAAACTCTTTCCGAAAAAATCTTAAAAAATTTTGAACCACAAAAAGTTTTGAAAATCGTGAAAAATAGAAAACGAGTCGTCTTGCCATGAAACTTCACGTGAAGGCTTAAGGGACCATTGTATGAATTTACAACCCATAAAATTGGCATTGGCACACAGAAATATGAAGATGTGCCTAAACCCACCTACCACCCTATCGATCCATGGCTTGCGCATCCCGTCTCTCTGGCCGGCATAGTGCCCGCCCGCTCGCCTGCTCTTTTTATCGGTTGGCTTAGGCATACGGAGTTCATTCCCAGTCTAAGATTGGACCAGACCGAGGGTTGCAGTAGTAGGATCGGCAGCATGCAGAGGGGGACCCGGCTTGTCCCCGGCTTGCGCATCTCGCCCCTATGCCGGCAGAGTGCCCGCATGCTCATTTCTTGGGTTGACTTAGGCATACGAAGTTCATCCCCAGTCTAAGCATACGGAATTCATTCTCAGTCTAAGATCGGACCAGACCGAGGGTTGCGGCAGCACATGCTGGGCTCGATCATGTGCTGGTGTCGTATTTTTCTTCGACGGGGCACCATCGCCGGGGAACCTGACCGACGACATTGGGGTTTCGACGATCGGGGAGGCCAGGGGGGTGTGCGCACATGATGTGCGAAGGGTGCTGGTACTTGGCCCTTATATTGAACCCCAATCCCTCATCAAACCTTGAGAACTCACACCCCCTTAAAGAGCATTTGAGATTTTACAGGTTTGCTGCCAGTAGCCATTAAAGTGTCTGAAATGGGGACACTTTTTTCAAATGGTGACAAAATCTTGTACACTTCGAGTTTTTAGCTGAATGTTTTTGTGCATGCCAACAAAAATACAAGGATCACGTATACCAAGTTTGGGGCTAAAAATCCATCCGAAAATATTTTTAAAAATCTCAAACCGTAAAAAGTTTTAAAAATCGTGAAAAATAAAAAACAAGTCGTCTTGCCATGAAACTTCACTTGAAGGCTTAAGGGACCATTGTATGAATTTACAAGCCATAAAAATGGCATTGGCATGCAGAAATATGAAGATGTGCCTAAACCCACCTACCACCCTATCAATCCACGGCTTGCGCATCCCGTCTCTCTACCCGACATAGTGCCTACCCGCCCGCTCGCCCGTTTGTTTCGTCGGTTGACTTAGGCATATGGAGTTCATTCCCAGTCTAAGATCAGACCTGACTGAGGGTTGCAGCAGTAGGATCGACAGCACGCAGAGAGGGACCCGACCGATTTACGCATCCCGCCCCTCTGGCCGGCTAAGCGCCTGCACGCTCGTTTCGTGGGTTGACTTAGGCATACAGAGTTCATTCCTAGTCTAAGCATATGGAGTTCATTCCCAGTCTAAGATCAGATCGGATCGAGGGTTACGACAGCACATGCTGGGCTCGGGCTTGTGCTGGTGCCACATTTTTCTTCATCGAGGCACCATCGCCGGAGTAACGCCAGAGAACCTGATCGGCGGCATTAGGGTTCCGATGATCGGGGGGCCGGGAGGTGTGCGCACATGATGTGCGATGGGTGCTGGTACTTGGCCCTTATATTGGCCTTCTATCCCTCATCAAACCTGGAGAACTCACACCCCCTTAAAAAGCATTTGAGATTTTACAGGTTTGCTGCCAGTAGCCGTTAAAGTGTCTGAAATGGGCACACTTTTTTGAAATGGTCACAAAATCTTGTACACTTCGAGTTTTTAGCTGAATTTTTTTTGCAAGTGAACAAAAATACAACTATTACGTCTACCAAGTTTGGGGCCAAAACTCATTCCGAAAAAATTTCAAAAAATCTTGATCCGAAAAAAGTTTTGAAAATCGTGAAAAATAGAAAACGAGTCGTGTTGCCATGAAACTTCACGTGAAGGCTTGAGGGACCATTGTATGAATTTAAAAGCCATAAAAATCTCATTGGCACATAGAAATACAAAGATGTGCCTAAACCCAGCTACCACCCTATCGATCCACAGCTTGCGCATCCCATCTCTCTGGCCGACGTAGTGCCCGCCCGCCCGCCTGCCCCCTCGTTTCGTCGGTTGACTTAGACTTACAAAGTTCATTCCCAGTCTAAGATTGGACCGAACCGAGGGTTGTGGCAGCAAGATCAACTGCATGCAAAGCGGGACCCGATCGATCCCCGGCTTGCGCATCCCGCCCCTTTGGCCGACTGAGTGCCCGTACGCTCATTTCGTGGGTTGACTTAGGCATACGGAGTTCATTCCCAGTGTAAGATCGGACCGGACCGAGAGTTGCAGTAGCACATGCTGGGCTCCGGCATGTGCTGGTGCCGCATTTTTCTTCGTCGGGGCACCATCGTCGGAGCATCATCGGAGAACCTAACCGGTGGCATTTGTGTTTCGATGATCGGGGGGGTGTGCGCACATGATGTGCGATGGGTGCTGGTGCTTGGCCCTTATATTGGCCCCCTATCCCTCATCAAACCTTGTGAACTCACACCCCCTTAAAGTGCATTTGAGATTTTATAGGTTTGCTGCCAGTAGCCATTAAAGTGTCTGAAATGGGGACACTTTTTTAAAATGGTCACAAAATCGTGTACACTTCGAGTTTTTAGCTGAATTTTTTGTGCATGCCAACAAAACACTAGGATCACGTCTACCATGTTTGGGGCCAAAACTCCTTCCGAAAAAATTTTAAAAAATCTCGAACCGCAAAAAAGTTTCAAAAATCGTGAAAAATAGAAAATGAGTCGTCTTGCGATGAAAGTTCATGTGAAGGCTTAAGGGACCATTGTATGAATTTACAGTCCATAACAATGTCATTGGCATGCAGAAATATGAAGATGTGCCTAAACCCACCTACCACCCTATCGATCCACGGCTTGCGCATCCCGTCTCTCTGACCGGCGTAATGCCCGCCCACCCGCCCGCTCGTTTCGTCGGTTGGCTTAGGCATACGGAGTTCATTCCCAGTCTAAGATTGGGCCAGACCGAGGGCTACGGCAGCAAGATCAGTAGCACGCTGAGGGGGCCCCGGCTAATCCCCGGTTTGTGCATCCCGCCCCTCTGGCCGACTGAGCGCCCGCACGCTCGTTTCGTGGGTTGACTTAGGCATACGGAGTTCATTCCCAGTCTAAGCATATGGAGTTCATTCCCAGTCTAACATCGGACCGGACCGAGGGATATGACAGCACATGCTGGGCTCGGGCATGTGCTGTTGCCGCATTTTTCTTCGTCGGGGCATCGTCGGAGAACCCGACCAACGGCATTAAGGTTATGGCGATCGGGGGGGCCAGGGGGTGTGCGCACATGATGTGTGATGGGTGCTGGTACTTGGCCCTTATATTGGCCCCCTATCGCTCATCAAACCTTGAGAAATCACACCCCCTTAAAGAGCATTTGAGATTTTACAGGTTTGCTGCCAGTAGCCATTAAAGTGTCTGTAATGGGGACATTTTTTTCAAATGGTCACAAAATCTTGTACACTTCGAGTTCTTAGCTGAATTTTTTTGTGCATGCCAACAAAAATACAAGGATGATGTCTACTAAGTTTGGTGCCAAAACTCCTTCCAAAAAAATTTTAAAAAATCCTGAACTACAAAAAGTTTCAAAAATCGTGAAAAATAGAAAACGAGTCATCTTGCCATGAAACTTCACGTGAAGGCTTAAGGGACCATTGTATGAATTTAGAAGCCATAAAAATGGCATTGGCATATAGAAATATAAAGATGTGCCTAAACCCACCTACCACCCTATCGATCCACGGCTTGCACATCCCGTCTCTCTGGCCAGGGTAGTGCCCGCCCGCCCGCTGGTGTCATCGGTTGGCTTAGGCATACATAGTTCATTGCCAGTCTAAGATTGGACTGGAATGAGGGTTGTGGCAGCAGGATCGGTAGCATGCAAAGGGGGAACCAGCCGATCCCCGGCTTACGCATCCCGCCCCTCTGATCGGCTGGGCGTCCGTACGCTCATTTCGTGGTTTGACTTAGGCATACGGAGTTCATTCCCAATCTAATCATAAGGAGTTCATTCCCAGTCTAAGATCAGACTAGACTGAGGGTTACGACGGCACATGCTGGGCTCGGGCATGTGCTGGTGCCTCATTTTTCTTCATCGGGGCACCATCACCGGAGCATCGTCGGAGAACCTGACCAGCGGCATTGGGGTTTCGACGATTGGGGGGGCCGGGGGGGTGTGCGCACATGATGGGTGAAGGGTGCTGGTACTTGGCCCTTATATTGGCCCGCTATCCCTCATCAAACCTTGAGAACTCACAGCCCCTTAAAGAGTATTTGAGATTTTACAGGTTTGTTGCCAGTAGCCATTAAAGTGCTTGAAATGGGGACACTTTTTTCAAATGGTCACAAAATCTTGTACACTTTGAGTTTTTAGCTGAAATTTGTTGTGCATGCCAAAAAAAATACAAGGATCTTGTCTACCAAGTTTGGGTCTAAAACTCCTTTCGAAAAAATTTTAAAAAATCCTGAACCGTAAAAAGTTTTGAAAATCATGAAAAATAAAAAATGAGTCGTCTTGCCATGAAACTTCACGTGAAGGCTTAAGGGACCATTGTATGAATTTACAAGCCATAAAAATGGCATTGGCATGTAGAAATATGAAGATGTGCCTAAACCCACCTACCACCCTATCGATCCACGTTGTCACGGACTAAGCTTTCTTTCAACAAGCAATAGACCGTGCGGCACTTGAATGGTTGCTCCCAACCAAGTCAGCCTTTAATAGATCAATATCTGAACAAATAACCATAAGCTATGGTTAGTCACAAGCATTCATAATAAGGCACAACATATCGAGATCAATCTCAAGCACACACACAGGAAGGCATATTCGCATCAAGAAAAAGAAAAACACATCGAGGTAACAATCAGGACATTCAATCGGGATGAGTTTTATTATAAATGGGACTCATACATCGGGACCTCCCACCGTCACCAGGGCCAGGGGGCAGCCCTTGGTGGGTGGCCTAAGCTCGCATAGCAACCGGTGAGACAGCCCAACACTACACTGCCGGCTCACCCCCCTAAAGAGCCTTAGAGATTTTAGAGCTATACTACCAGTAACCATTACAATGTTTGAAATGGGGACACTTTTCCTAGCACAAGGGATCTACCCGGCCATGGCCCTATACATGGGTGGCTCATGGCAACCTAAGTCCCGGTCATGGCCCTATACAAGGTTGGCTCATGACATCTTCCCCCCACCTATTCTATCAACGTCCTCATCGACTTGCTGGCTTGAAATTATTCAATCTTTCTTTGAAATCTTTGGAGGTTGTGTTCTCTCTCCCAGCTGGTTTTTTCTGGTCCTAATCCTTCCCACTTCACTAAGTACTCTCGAACTAGTCTTCGAGATATCTTGGTTTCCTTGTCAGCTAAGATCTCTTCGAATCGATGCTTTGAGGGTGGCTTTATGGTGATGGCGGTTCTGGTTGGCTCCCTTCAGCTAGCATCTGTAGGATCTACATGAAAAGGTTTTAGGTTGCTCACATGAAATACTGGGTGCACCTTTATCCACTTTGGTGGGTCAATTTTGTAAGAAGCATTCCCTATCTTGGAAAAGACCCTTACTGGACCTTCATATTTGTGCACCAGTCTACAATCTCTCTTTCTCAGGAACCTGGTTTGTTCAGGAACTAGTCAGACAAGAACCAAATCACCAGCTTGAAATTGTTGAGCTCTATGACCCTTGTCTGCCCATTTCTTCATCCGCTTTGATGCTTTCTCTAGGTAGGCTTGCGTAATCTCTGTGTTTTGTTTCCACTCCTTGCTGAGATTGAAGGCTCTCGGATTCTTTCCTCCATATTATTCCAAGGAAGTGTGGGGTAGCCTTGAAAATTTTTCGGTGACCACCTCAAATGGGCTCTTGTCGGTGGAAGAGCTTTTGTTGGAATTAAAGCAGAGTTAAGCCATCCAATAATGAAGGCCAGTTTTTCTAATTAGCTTGAACAAAATGCCTTAAGTATTCCTCTAATAATCCGTTGAACCGTTCTATTTGACCATCGATTTGAGGGTGATAGCTTGAGGAGATGTTGAGTTAGGACCCTAATATCTTGAAAAGTTCTCTCCAGAAGGACCCCGTGAATCTCAGATCTCGATCGCTGACAATGTTTTGAGGGAGGTGCCAGTATTTGACCACATGTTTGAATAATAGTTGAGCTGTGTCTTCCGCTGTGTAATACTTGGGAGCGGGAATGAATGTGGCATACTTAGAGAACCGATCAATTACCACCAAAATCGCTCTAAGGTCACCAACCTTGGGTAGGCTTGGAATGAAATCGAGAGAGATGCTTTCCCAAGGTCTGGTGGATACTGGTAGTGGTTCAAGCATGCCTGCAGGTTTCCTCCTTTCAACCTTGTCTTGTTGGCAAATGAGGCAAGTCTTCGTATAGTCCATCACATCTTGTGGCATGTGAGGCCAATAGTATCCCTATTTCAATAACACCAAAGTGCGTTGCCAACCCGGGTGTCCCGCCCATGGTGTGTCATGACATTCCCTCATTAGCATCTGTCTCAGACCTTATGTTCTTGGCACAAATACTCGAGGTCCCTTGGTCCATAGGACCCTATTTTCTTGCCAGAAGTACTTGGACTTCCCTTCTTCCACTAGCTTCAGGATGGCACAAGCTTGTGGGTCCTTCCCTAAGTGATCTCCAACCAACTTGTGAATGTCTGTAGTGGCTCTACTAGCCGCCATTGAGGCAATTCTTCTAAGGGCCACTAGATCTGCTTGCCTGCTCAATGCATCGGCCACTTGATTGGTCTTTCCAACGGTGTGCTCAAAACAAAAGTTAAATTCTACTAAAAATTCCTGCCACCTAGCTTGTTTTGTCGTAAACCTTGGTTGGGTAAGAAAATGGCTAACGGCCGTATTGTCTGTCTTCACGACAAAGTGTGAACCTAACAAGTAATGTCACCAAGCCCTCAAGCAGTGAACCACCGTGAGGAGTTCTTTTTCCTGAGCCGTATATTTCTTTTCAGCTTCACTTAGCTTCCTACTTTCAAATGCTATCGGGTGATGTTGTTGCAAAAGCACTCCTCCAATAGCAAAATCGGATGCATCCATCTGAACTTTGAAGGGCTTTTCAATATCAAAGAGAGCTAAGATGGGATCCTTCATAACAGCATCCTTCAATCCCTCGAAAGCCTCTTAGCACTCGCTCATCCAACACCATTTACGCTCCTTCTTCAATAGCTCTGTGAGGGCTATGGTCTTGCGAGAGTACCCTTCCACAAACCTTCTATAATAGTTGGCTAGTCCCAAAAATGAGAGGAGCTCACTAACATTCTTTTGTGTTGTCCACTCCTTGATGGCCCTAACCTTTCTTATGTCCATTCGAATGTGGCCACGTTCGACAATGTGATCGAGAAAATGGATTCGGGTCTGAGCAAATGCACACTTCTCCCTTTTTACATATAATTGGTGGTCATGTAATCTTTGAAGTACCTGGCGTAGGTGATCTTGATGCTCTTCCAAAGTGGAGCTATATACCACTATATCGTCTAAATAGATGACTACAAATTTGTCTAAGTAGTCATGGAACACCTGATTCATCAATGTACAAAATGTGGCAGGAGCATTGGTCAGTCCAAAAGGCATAACAAGAAATTCAAATGCACCATACCGTGTCACACAAGTGGTCTTTGGCTCATCTCCCTCAGTAATTCAGACCTGATGGTAGCCAGATCTCAGGTTCAATTTGGAGAAGTACTTGGCCTGGCTCAATTGATCAAACAAGTCTGCTATAAAAGGAATAGGATATTTGTTTCTCACGGTGACTTTGTTCAGGGCCCTGTAGTCAACACATAATCGCAAACTTCTGTCGTGCTTCTTCTGAAATAGCACTGGCACTCCGAAAGGAGCCTTTGATGGTCTGATGAACCCGACTTGTAGTAGCTCATCTAACTATTTTCTTAGTTTGGCCAACTCTGGTGGGGCCATGCGGTAGGGCGTTTTAGTAGGGGGTTTCACTCTTGGGAGGAGCTCGATTTCATGGTCCACTGCTCGTCGAGGGGGTAAAACTTTAGGCAACATCTCTGGCATCACCTCTTTGAATTCTTCCAACACTTTTTCCACACCATCAGGTATGGGTTCTACTTTCGACCCTTCTTTGTAAATCGACACCACCACAAAGGAGGGTTCCCCTCTTTTTATCCCTTTCTTAAACTACAAAGCTGAAATCATTTTCTTCCCACTCTTTGGTAGGATGTTGGCTGGCACCACACATGGGTGTTCTCCTAAGAACAACAAGCAGCTAGCGACGGGGATAGGGATAACTTGAGCCAACATCATGAAGTCCAATCTAAGGACAACATCAAAGTCATCCATGAGGGAAACTGTAAAGTCTACCTTTCCCTCCCATGGCCCCAATCGGGTTGTCACACTTTTGGAGCTTTCACTGATCGCCAAGGCTGGCGAATTGACCGCCTTCATTCGTCCACAATCTTTACTAATCTGAAGACCACAACTTTTTGCTTCTTCTGGTGTGATGAAAGTGTCGGTTGCACCCGTATCCACCATGGCCTTGGTGGCTTTCTCATTGATCATCAAGTTCACATACATCAAGCCTCTACTCTGCTCTTTCTTTATAGTGTTCAATTGGGTGTGGAGGGCATTGAGGAACCTTATTGAACCCATCCTGGCTGGCTCCTCTTCAGCTTCTTCAATGCTCTTGAGCATTTTTGTGGACTCTTGAGATGAGGTCCTTAAGGCATTAAGGGCTCCCCTGTGTGGGCATTCAGCCACCCGATGCGGCCCCTTGCAAAGAAAGCAAGCTAGCGGTTGTCTAGGCTTGAAAATCCATGCATTGCTTGTCTTGGGCTGGGTGCTATCTCGACAAAAGGACCTCCTGTTTGATCTCCCACTGAAGGGTCGGTCCAACCTAGTCATCTTTCCCCCACTCCCAAAGTTAAAGCTACTGCCAACTGATGGAGGATTTTTCCATTTTAAGGAGCCATCATTGTAATCGTGAAGATGTTCAGCTGCAGCCGTGGCCATGGCCACATCTTGCACTTTCTGCCTTTGTAGTTCTGTCCTTGCCCAAGGCTTGAGGCCCTCAAGAAAATAAAACATCTTGTCCTTTTCGAACATGTCTCAAATATCCAACATCAGGGTGGAAAAGCTCTTCACAAATTCTCGCACTATTTCGATTTGCACCAACTCTCGAAGTTTCCTTTGAGCCATATATTCCACATTCTCAGGGAAAAACTGTTTTTCAATTCTCGCTTCAAATCCGTCTAAGTCTTAATCGGGCACTCGTCATCGACAAACTTGGAGTGCCACCACAGCTTGGCATCCCCTGCGAGGTACATTGACGCCATTGTCACCTTGTCTTCCTCTGAATTTATGTGTACAGCCCGAAAGTATTGCTCCATGTCAAGCAAGAAATTTTTAAGTTCCTTAACATCCCTTGCCCCCTCATAGCATCGAGGCTCCGGCACCTTGGGCCTTTGTCCCCTTTCCATCGAGCTTGAACCCGATCTGGCCATAGCCATTTGTTGGATGCTCACCTGTGCTCTGAGCTCCTTAAACCCCTTTTGGAGAATGTTCAAGGCATCTCTAGCCTCTTCGCTCACATTGTGGAGAGTATCGGACAACTCCTGTTGGGTTGTCTCGATCTCCCTCACTCGGTCTTTCGTCACCATATGAGTTTTCATTATGGCCACCACAGCCTTAAGTTCCTTAATTCTCTGTCGATGATCCGATCCACCATTTGTGGCCATCTCATCCATTTTCTAGCACTTCTCAACCGTGCTCTGATACCACGTGTCATGGACTAAGCTTTCTCTCAACAAGTAATAGACCGTGCGGCACTTGAATGGGTGTTCCCAACCAAGTCAGCCTTCAATAGATCGATATCTGAACAAATAACCATAAGCTATGGTTAGTCACAAGCATTCACAATAAGGCACAACATATCGAGATCAATCTCAAGCACACACACAAAAAGGCATATTCGCATCAAGAAAAAGAAAAACACATCGAGGTAACAATCGAAACATTTAATTGGGATGAGTTTTATTATAAACGAGACTCATACATCAGGACCTCCCACCATCACCAGGGCCAGGGGGCAGCCCTTGGTGGGTGGCCTAAGCTCGCATAGCAACCGGTGAGACAACCCAACACTACGCTGTCAGCTCACCCCCCCTAAAGAGCCTTAGAGATTTTAGAGCTATGCTACCAGTAACCATTACAATGTTCGAAATGGGGACACTTTTCCTAGCACAAGGGATCTACCCGGCCAAGGCCCTATACATGGGTGGCTCATGGCAACCTAAGTCCCGATCATGGCCCTATACAAGGTTGGCTCATGACACATGGCTTGCGCATCCCGTGTCTCTGGCCGGTGTAGTGCCCACCCGCTTGTTTCGTCGGTTGGCTTAGGCATACGGAGTTTATTCCTAGTCTAAGATCGGACCAAACCGAGGGTTGTGGCAGCAGGATCGGTAGCACGCAGAGGGGGACCTGATCGATCCCCCGCTTGCGCATCCCGCCCCTCTGGCCGGTTGAGCGATCGCACGCTCATTTCGTGGGTTGACTTAGGCATACAGAGTTCATTCCCAGTCTAAGCATACGGAGTTCATTCCCAGTCTAAGATCAGACCGGATCGAGGGTTACGGTAGCACATGCTAGGCTCGGGCATGTGTCGGTGCCGCATTTTTCTTCGTCGAGGCACCATCGTCGGAGAATCGTTGGAGAACCTGACCGGTGGCATTGAGGTTCCAGCGATCGGGGGGACCGGGGGGGGGCGCGCACATGATGTGCGATGGGTGCTGGTACTTGGCCCTTATATTGGCCCCCTATCCCTCATCACACCTCGAGAACTCACACCCCTTAAAGAGCATTTGAGATTTTACAGGTTTGCTGCCAGTAGCCATTAAAGTGTCTGGAATGGGGACACTTTTTTCAAATGGTCACAAAATCTTGTACACTTCGAGTTTTTAGCTGAATTGTTTTGTGCATGCCAACAAAAATACAAGGATGACGTCTACCAAGTTTGGGGCCAAAACTCCTTCCGAAAAATTTTTAAAAAATCTCAAACCGTAAAAAGTTTAAAAAATTGTGAAAAATAGAAAAGAAGCCGTCTTGCCATGAAACTTCATGTGAAGGCTTAAGGGACCATTGTATGAATTTAAAAGCCATAAAAATGGCATTGGCACGCAGAAATATGAAGATGTGCCTAAACCCACCTACCACCCTATAGATCCACAGCTTGCACATCCCATCTCGCTGGCCGACGTAGTGCCCTCCCGCTCGCCCGCTCGTTCCATTGGTTGGCTTAGGCATACGGAGTTCATTCCCAGTCTAAGATCGGGCCGGACTGAGGGTTGTGGCAGTAGGATCGGCAGCACGCAGAGGGGGACCCGGTCAATCCCTGACTGGCGCATCCAGCCCCTCTGGCCGACTGAGAGCTCGCACGCTCGTTCAATGGGTTAACTTAGGCATACGGAGTTCATTCCCAGTCTAAGCATACGGAGTTCATTCCTAGTCTAAGATCGGATCAGATCGAGGGTTACGGCAGCACATGCTGGGCTTGAGCATGTGCTGGTGCCTTATTTTTCTTCGTCGGGGCACCATCATCAGAGCATCGCCGGAGAACCTGATCGGCGGCATTGGGGTTTCGGCGATCGGGGGGGCCGGGGGGTGGCGTACATCATGTGCGATGGGTGCTGGTACTTGGCCCGTATATTGGCCCCCTATCCCTCATCAAACCTTGAGAACTCACACCCCCTTAAAGAGCATTTGAGATTTGACAGGTTTGTTACCAGTAGCCATTAAAGTGTCTGAAATGGGGACACTTTTTCCAAATGGTCACAAAATCTTGTACACTTTGAGTTTTTAGCTGAATTTTTTTGTGCATGCCAAAAAAAATACAAGGATCACGTCTACCTAGTTTAGGGCCAAAACTCCTTCCGAAGAAATTTTTAAAAATCCCGAACCGCAAAAAGGATCAAAAATCGTGAAAAATAAAAAACGAGTCGTCTTACTATGAAACTTCACATGAAGGCTTAAGGGACCATTGTATGAATTTACAAGCCATAAAACTAAGGGTTACGACAGCAGGATCGACAACACGCAAAGGAGGACCTGATCGATCCCCGGCTTGCGCATCCTACCCCTCTGACCGGTTGAGCACCCTCACGCTCGTTTCATGGGTTGACTTAGGCATACGGAGTTCATTCCCAGTCTAAGCATACGCAGTTCATTCCCAGTCTAAGATCGGATCGGACCGAGGGTTGCGGCAGCACATGCTGGGCTTGGGCATGTGTTGGTGCCGCATTTTTCTTCGCCGGGGCATCATCGTCAGAGCATCGTCGGAGAACCTGACCGACGGCATTGGGGTTTCGGCGATCAGGGGGGCCCGGGGGTGTGCACACATGATGTGCGATGGGTGCTGGTACTTGGCCCTTATATTAGCCCACTATCCCTCATCAAACCTTGAGAACTCACACCCCCTTAAAAAGCATTTGAGATTTTACAGGTTTGCTGCCAGTAGCCATTAAAGTGTCTGAAATGGGGACACTTTTTTCAAATGGGTACACTTCGAGTTTTTAGCTGAATTTTTTTGCGCATGCCAAAAAAAATACAAGGATTACGTCTACCAAGTTTGGGGCTAAAACTCCTTTTGAAAAAATTTTAAAAAATCCCAAACCGTAAAAAAGTTTTGATAATCGTGAAAAATAGAAAACGAGTCGTCTTGCCATGAAACTTCACGTGAAGGCTTAAGGGACCATTGTATGAATTTACAAGCCATAAAAATGGCATTGGCACATAGAAATATGAAGATGTGCCTAAACCCACCTACCAACCTATCGATCCATGGCTTGCGCATCCCGTCTCTCTGGCCGGCGTAGTGCCCTCCCTCCCGCTTGTTTCGTCGGTTGGCTTAGGCATATGGAGTTCATTCCTAGTCTAAGATCAGACCAGACCGAGGGTTGGGGCAGCAGGATTGGCAGTAGGCAGAGGGGGACTCGGCCGATCCCCGGCTTGCGCATCCTGCCCCTCTGGCCGGCTGAGCGCCCGCATGCTCGTTCCGTGGCTTGACTTAGGCATACGGAGTTCATTCCCAGTCTAAGCATACGGAGTTCATTCCTAGTCTAAGATCAGACCGGACCAAGGGTTTCGACCGCACAAGCTGGGCTCGAGCATGTGCTGGTGCCGCATTTTTCGTCGTTGGGGCACCATCACCGGAGCATCTCCGGAGAACTTTACCGACGGCATTGGGGTTCCGGCGATCGGGGGGGCCGAGGGGGGTGTGCGCACATGATGTGTGATGGGTGCTGGTACTTGGCCCTTATATTGGCCCCCTATCCCTCATCAAACCTCGAGAACTCACACCCCCTTAAAGAGCATTTGAGATTTTACAAGTTTGCTGCCAGTAGCCATTAAAGTGTCTAAAATGGGGACACTTTTTTCAAATGGTAACAAAATCTTGTACACTTCAAGTTTTTAGCTGAATTTTTTTGTGCATGCCAATAAAAATACAAGGATCACGTCTACCAAGTTTAGGGCCAAAACTCCTTCTGAAGAAATTTTAAAAAATCCCAAACCGCCAAAAGGATCAAAAATCGTGAAAAATAAAAAATGAGTCGTCTTGCCATGAAACTTCACGTGAAGGCTTGAGGGACCATTGTATGAATTTACAAGCCATAAAAATGGCATTGGCATGCAGAAATATGAAGATGTGCCTAAACGCACCTATCACCCTATCGATCCACGGCTTGCGCATCCCGTCTCTCTGGCCGGCGTAGTGCCTGCCCGCCCGTCCGCTCGTTTCATCGGTTGGCTTAGGCATACAGAGTTCATTCCCAGTCTAAGATCGGATAGGTCTGAGGATTGCGGCAGTAGGATCAACAGCACACAGAGGGGGACCCGATCGATCATCGACTTGCGCATCCCACCCCTCTGGCTGGCTGAGCGGCTGCACGGTCGTTTCGTGGGTTGACTTAGGCATACGGAGTTCATTCTCAGTTTAAGACCAGACCAGACCGAGGGTTGCGAGAGCACATGCTGGGCTCGGGCATGTGCTGGTGCCGCATTTTTCTTTGTCGGGGCACCGTCGCTGGAGCATCGCCGGAGAACCTGACCGGCGGCATTGGGGTTCCGGTGATCGGGGGGGCCGGGGGGGTGTGCGCACATGATGTGCGATGGGTGCAGGTACTTGGCCCTTATATTGGCCCCCTATCCCTCATCAAACCTCGAGAACTCACTTCCCCTTAAAGAGCATTTGAGATTTTACAGGTTTGCTGCCAGTAGCCATTAAAGTGTCTGAAATTGGGACACTTTTTTCAAATGGTCAGAAAATCTTGTACACTTCGAGTTTTTAGCTGAATTTTTTTGTGCATGCCAAAAAAAATACAAGGATCCTATCTACCAAGTTTGGGGGTAGAACTCCTTCCAAAAAAATTTTAAAAAATCCCAAACCGTAAAAAATTTTGAAAATCATGAAAAATAGAAAATGAGTCGTCTTGCCATGAAACTTCATGTGAAGGCTTAAGGGACCATTGTATGAATTTACAAGCCATAAAATTGGCATTGGCACATAGAATATGAATATGTGCCTAAACTCACCTACCAACCTATCGATTCACGGCTTGCGCATCCCGTCTCTCAGGCCGGCGCAGTGCCCTCCCGCCCGCTCGTTTCATCGATTGGCTTAGGCATACGGAGTTCATTCCCAGTCTAAGATCAGACCAGACCGAGGGTTGTGGCAGCAGGATTGGCAGCACGTAGAAGGGGACTCGGTCGATCCCCGGCTTGTGCATCCCGCCCCTCTGGCCTGCTGAGCGACCGCACGCTCATTTCGTGGGTTGACTTAGGCATACGGAGTTCATTCCCAGTCTAAGCATACGGAGTTCATTCCCAGTCTAAGATCAGACCGGATCAAGGGTTTCAGCAAGACATGCTGGGCCCGAGCACGTGCTGGTGCCATATTTTTCTTCGTCGGGGCACCATCGCCGGAGCATCTCCGGAGAAACTGACTGGCGACATTAGGGTTTCGGCGATCGGGGGGGCCAAAGGGGGATGTGCGCACATGATGTGCGATGGGTGCTGGTACTTGGCCCTTATATTGGCCCCCTATCCCTCATCAAACCTCGAGAACTCATACCCCCATAAAGAGCATTTGAGATCTTAAAGGTTTGCTGCCAGTAGCCATTAAAGTGTCTGAAATGGGGACACTTTTTTCAAATGGTCACAAAATCTTCTACACTTTGAGTTTTTAGCTGAATTTTTTTGTGCATGCCAACAAAAATACAAGGATCACGTCTACCAAGTTTGTGGCCAAAAGCCTTTCTGAAAAAATTTTAAAAAATCCCAAACCGTAAAACGTTTTAAAAATCGTGGAAAATAGAAAACGAGTCATCTTGCCATGAAACTTCACGTGAAGCCTTAAGGGACCATTGTATGAATTTACAAGCTATAAAAATGGCATTGGCACATAGAAATATGAAGATGTGCCCAAACCCTCCTACCAACCTATCGATCCACGGCTTGCGCATCCCGTCTTTCTGGCTGACGTAGTGCCCGTCCGCCCGCCCGTTCGTTTCATCGGTGGGCTTAGGCTTACGGAGTTCATTTCCAATCTAAGATCCGATCGAAATGAGGGTTACGACAGCAGGATCGACAGCAAGCAGAGGTAGACCCGGTCGATCTCCTGCTTGCTCATCCCGCCCCTCTGGCCGGCTGAGCGCCCGCAACGCTCATTTTGTGGGTTGACTTAGGCATATGGAGTTCATTCCCAGTCTAAGCATACGGAGTTCATTCCCAGTCAAAGATCCGATCGGACCAAGGGTTGTGGCAGCACATGTTGGGCTCGGGTATGTGCTGGTGCCGTATTTTTCTTCACTGGGGCACCATCGTCGGAGAACCTGACAGGCGACATTGGGGTTCCGACGATCGAGGGGGCCGGGGGGGTGTGCGCACTTGATATGTGATGGGTGCTGGTACTTGGCTCTTATATTGGCCCCTATCCCTCATCAAACCTCGAGAACTCACACCCTCTCAAAGAGCATTTGAGATTTTACAGGTTTGCTGCTAGTAGCCATTAAAGTGTCTGAAATGGGGACACTTTTTTCAAATGGTCACAAAATCTTGTACACTTCGATTTTTTAGCTGAATTTTTTTGTACATGCCAAAAAAAATACAAGGATAACGTCTACCAAGCTTGGGGCAAAAAATCATTCCAAAAAAATTTTTAAAAATCCTGAACCGCAAAAAGTTTTAAAAATTGTGAAAAATAGAAAATGAGTCGTCTTACTATGAAACTTCACATGAAGGCTTAAGGGACCATTGTATGAATTTACAAGCCATAAAAATGGCATTGGCATGTAGAAATATGAAGATGTGCCTAAACCCACCTACCACCCTATCGATCCACGACTTTCGCATCCCGTTTCTCTGGCTGGCGTCGTGCCCACTCGCCCGCCCGCTCGTTTCGTTGGTTGGCTTAGGCATACGGAGTTCATTCCCAGTCTAAGATCAGACCAGACCGAGGGTTGTGGTAGCAGGATCGACAGCATGCAGAGGGGGACCCGGTCGATCCCGCGTCCCGCCCCTCTGGTCGGCTGAGGGCCCGCACGCTCGTTTCATGGGTTGACTTAGGCATATGGAGTTCATTCCCAGTCTAAGATTGGATCGGATCGAGGGTTACGGCAGCACGTGCTAGGCTCAGGCATGTGCTGGTGCCACATTTTTCTTTGTCGGGGCACCTTTGCAGGAGCATCGTCGGAGAACCTGACCGGTGTGCACAAATGATGTGCGATGGGTGCTGGTACTTGGCCCTTATATTGGCCCCCTATCCCTCTTCAAACCTCGAGAACTCACACCCCCTTAAAGAGCATTTGAGATTTTACAGGTTTGCTGCCAATAGCCATTAAGGTGTCTGAAATGGAGACACTTCTTTCAAATGGTCACAAAATCTTGTACACTTCCAGTTTTTAGCTGAATTTTTTTGTGCATGCCAACAAAAATACAAGGATCACATCTACCAAGTTTAGGGCCAAAAATTCTTCCGAAAAAATTTTAAAAAATCCCGAACCGCAAAAAGGATAAAAAATCATGAAAAATAAAAAATGAGTCGTCTTGCCATGAAACTTCACGTGAAGGCTTAAGGGACCATTGTATGAATTTACAAGCCATAAAAATGGTATTGGCATGCATAAATATGAAGATGTGCCTAAACCCACCTACCACCCTATCGATTCACGGCTTACGCATCCCGTCTCTCTGGCCGACGTAGTGCCCGCCCGCCCGTCCGCCCGCCCGTTCGTTTCGTCAGTTGGCTTAGGCATACGGAGTTCATTCCCAGTCTAAGATCAGATCGGATCGAGGGTTACGGAAGCAAGATCGGCAGCACACAGAGAGGGACTCGGACGATCCCCAACTTGCACATCCCGCCCCTCTGGCTGGATGAACGCCCACACGCTTGTTTCATGGGTTGACTTAGGCATACGGAGTTCATTCCCAATCTAAGCATGCGGAGTTCATTCCCAGTCTAAGATCGGACCGGACCGAGGGTTGCGACATCACGTGCTGGGTTTGGGCATGAGCTGGTGCCGTATTTTTCTTTGCCGGGGCACCATCGCCAGAGCATCATCGAAGAACCTGACCGATGACATTGGGGTTTCGGCAATCGGGGGTGACAGCAGGATCGACAGCATGCAGAGGGGGACCCAACCGATCCCTAGCTTGCGTATCCCACCCCTCTGGCCGGTTGAGCGCTTGCACAGTCGTTTCGTGGGTTGACTTAGGCATACGAAGTTCATTCCCAGTCTAAGATCGGACCATACCAAAGGTTACGGTAGCAAATACTGGGCTCGGGCATGTGCTGGTGCCGCATTTTTCTTCACCGGGGCACCATCGTCGGAGCATCACTGGAGAACCTGACCGGCGACATTGGGGTTCTGGCGATTGGGGGGTCGGGGCCGATGTGCGAACTTGATGTGTGATGGGTGCTCGTACTTGGCCCTTATATTGGCCCCCTATCCCTCATCAAACTTTGAGAACTCACACCCCCTTAAAGAGCATTTGAGATTTTATAGGTTTGCTGCCAGTAGCCATTAAAGTGTCTGAAATGGGGACATTTTTTTCAAATGGTCACAAAATCTTGTACACTTCGAGTTTTTAGCTGAATTTTTTTATGCATGCCAACAAAAATAAAAGGATCATGTCTACCAAGTTTGGGGCCAAAACACCTTTCGAAAAAATTTTAAAAAATCCGGAACTGCAAAAAGTTTTGAAAATTGTGAAAAATAGAAAACGAGTCGTCTTGCCATGAAACTTCATGTGAAGGCTTAAGGGACCATTGTATGAATTTACAAACCATAAAAATGGCATTAGCACGTAGAAATATGAAGATGTACCTAAACACACCTACCACCCTATCGATCTGCGGCTTGCGCATCCCGTCTTTCTGGCCGACGTAGTGCCCGCCCACCCGCCCGCCCACTCGTTTCGTCGGTTGGCTTAGGCATACGGGGTTCATTCCCAGTCTAAGATCACACAGGTCTGAGGGTTACGGTAGTAGGATTGGCAGCATGCAAAGGGGGACCTGGCTGATCCCCAAATTGCGCATCCTACACCTCTGGCCGGCTAAGCGCCCGCACGCTCGTTTTGTGGGTTGACTTAGGCATATGGAGTTCATTCCCAGTCTAAGCATACGGAGTTCATTCTCAATCTAAGATCAGACCGGATCGAGGGTTGTGACAGCACATGCTGGGCTCAGGCATGTGCTGGTGCTACATTTTTCTTCACCGGGGCACCATCACCGGAGCATTACCGGAGAACCTGATCGACGACATTGGGGTTCTGACGATCGGGGTGCCCGGGGGTGTGTGCGCACATGATGTGCGATGGGTGCTGGTACTTGGCCCTTATATTGGCACCTATCCCTAATCAAACCTCGAGAACTCACACCCCCTTGAAGAGCATTTGAGATTTTACAGGCTTGCTGCCAGTACCCATTAAAGTGTCTGAATGGGGACACTTTTTTCAAATGATCAAAAATTCTTGTACACTTCGAGTTTTTAGCTAAATTTTTTTGTGCATGGTAGAAAAAAGTACAAGGATCACGTCTAACAAGTTTGGGTTCAAAACTCCTTTCGAAAAAATTTTAAAAAATCTCGAACCGTAAAAAGTTTGGGAAATCGTGAAAAATAGAAAACGAGTCGTCTTGCCTTGAAACTTCACGTGAAGGCTTAAGGGACCATTGTATGAATTTACAAGTCATAAAAATGGCATTGGCATGTAGAAATATGAAGATGTGCCTAAACCCACCTACCACCCTATCGATCCACGGCTTGCGCATCCTGTCTTTCTAGCCGACGTAGTGCCCGCCCGCCCGCACGCTCGATTCGTCGGTTGGCTTAGGCATACGGAGTTCATTCCCAGTCTAAGATCAGACCAGACCAAGGGTTGTGGCAGTAGGATCGGTAGCATGCAGAGGGGGACCCGGTCGATCCCCGGCTTGCTCATCCTGCCCCTCTGGCCGGCTGAGCGCCCGTACGCTCGTTTCGTGGGTTGACTTAGGCATATGGAGTTCATTCCCAGTCTAAGCATACGGAGTTCATTCCTAGTCTAAGATCGCACTGGATCAAGGCTTACAACAGCACATGTTGGGCTTGGGCATGTGCTGGTGACGCATTTTTCTTCGTCGAGGCACCATCGCCGGAGCATCGCTGGAGAACCTGACCGACGGCATTGGGGTTCCGACGATCGGGGGGTTCGGGGGGGGTGTGCGCACATGATGTGTGATGGGTGCTGGTACTTGGCCCTTATATTGGCCCCCTATCCCTCATCAAACCTTGAGAACTCACACCCCCTTAAAGAGCATTTGAGATTTTACAGGTTTGCTGCCAGTAGCAATTAAAGTGTCTGAAATGGGGTCACTTTTTTCAAATGGTCACAAAATCTTGTACACTTCGAGTTTTTTGCTAAATTTTTTTGTGCAAGCCAAGAAAAATACAACGATCGTGTCCACTAAGTTTGGGTTAAAAACTCCTTCCGAAAAAATTTTAAAAAATCCCGAACCGCAAAAAGTTACAAAAATTATGAAAAAAAAAAAACAAGTCGTCTTGCCATGAAACTTCATGTGAAGGCTTAAGGGAACATTGTATGAATTTACAAGCCATAAAAATGGCATTGGCATGCAGAAATATGAAGATGTGCCTAAACCAACCTACCACCCTATCGATCCACGGCTTGTGCATCCCGTCTCTCTGGACGGGGTAGTGCCCGCCCGCCTGTTCGTTTCATCGGTTGGCTTAGGCATACGGAGTTAATTCCCTATCTAAGATTGGATCGGACCGAGGGTTGTGGCAGTAGGATCGACAGAATGCAGAAGGGGACCCGATTGATCCCCGGCTTGCGCGTCCCGCCCCTCTGGCCGGCTGAGTGCCCGCACGCTCGTTTCGTGGGTTGACTTAGGCATATGGAGTTCATTCCCAGTCTAAGATTGGATCAGACCGAGGGTTACGGTAGCACGTGCTAGGCTCAGGCATGTGCTGGTGTCGTATTTTTCTTCGTCGGGGCACCATTGTCGAAGCATCGTCGAAAAACCTGACCGGTGGCATTGGGGTTCCAGCGATCGGGGGGCCGGGGTGGTGTGCGCAAATGATGTGCGATGGGTGCTGGTACTTGGCCCTTATATTGGCCCCCTATCCCTCTTCAAACCTTGAGAACTCACACCCCCTTAAAGAGCATTTGAGATTTTACAGGTTTGCTGCCAGTAGCCATTAAAGTGTCTGAAATGGGGACACTTTTTTCAAATGGTCACAAAATCTTGTACACTTTGAGTTTTTAGCTGAATATTTTTATGCATGCCAACAAAAATACGAGGATCATGTCTACCAAGTTCGGGGCCAAAACTCCTTCCAAAAAAATTTTAAAAAATCTTGAACCGTAAAAAGTTTGGAAAATTATGAAAAATAAAAAATGAGACCTTTTGTGAAATTTTTTCTTTTTTTAATTTTTGAGACCTTTTGTGAAATTTGTTTTTTCAAAAATTACCCCCTAGTGTAGAGGGTGATCCTTGGTTCAGGTTCTTCAGAAAAAGAAATCATAACAGGCTCAAAGGGGTAGCAATAAATGGTTTTTTGAATGGTAAAAGAAAGATGGCCATTTTTCATCTCAATTGTGAATACCTTTCTTGAACATCATCTATTGAATAAAGCTCATGAAATATTACACATCTTCAAGACATATCTATTTCACCTCCAGTAACAGCCTATTTTTGCTCAAATCATCTTCTCATATTAATATGGATGAGTTCTCAAAATTAAATCCCAGAATTATTGTTATCATATTCTAAATATTCATCATCTAAAATTTAAGAATGGGACTGTAAAGTTATGAAAGGTAACGGAGCATGGAGTAATGGTCAAGTGAAAGAGAAAAATGTAATGAAATGCATTGACTTGCCTTTATTAAAATGATAACAAGTGAAGTCACATTGCAAAAAGAAATCCAACAATCACTCGAAAAGAAATCCTAACATGACAAAAGAAACCTTCAACCAGCCTTATCTCTATTTTTTAAAATTGTCCCCCTATGCGATCAGGTGAAAAATCTATATTGACATCTTGTCCCTTAATTCATTGTGACCCTCCGGACCCTTTCTGTTCTTGACTTTCACTCAGAGTGCTAACATTAGATGTTGTTGCTTTTCCTTGATCAAAACTTACCATTCCATCATTGATCAACCGTTGCACCTTATACTTTAAAGTAGTGCAATTTTTAGTAGAATGGCCAGTAATTCCATAGTGATAGTCGCAGTGGGCTGTAGGATCATACCACTTTGGGTAGGGTGGTTTAAGCGGCTCCACATGGCTGGGGGCAATGAAATGGCTATTATAGAGTTCTCGATATAACTCTATAAAAGTCATAGGGATTGGATCAAATACAAGTTTTTCTCGAGTAGTTCGTTGTTCTCATGAACCACTTGCTGGGTTAATAAGGCGAATTTGGGTTCTTACAAGAGCTTGAATTTTAAGGCTGTATGTAAGATCTTGAGGGCTATAAATTGATCGGTATGTGGATGAATAAGGTGGTTGTGGAGCCAGCTGGTATGGGTAGGATGAGACATTATTCACAGTAGGATAGTATGAAGAGTAACCTTGGGATGAATAAGGTTGATAACCCCTGAATTGTTGTCTATCAAAGCTCACAGCTTGAGCTTGAGCTTCTTTTTTTTCTAATGCCTTCTTGGTTTCTCCTCCTTTCAACTTGCCATTTTTTATGGCACTTTCAATAATTTCTCCAGAGATCACCATGTCGGCAAAATTCTTTTTTGCATTCCCTATCATCTTTTCATAATATGGAGGTTTTAAAGTGCTAACAAATAGCACTGTAGTTTTTTTCTCGGTCAGTGGAGGTTGTACCTGTGAAGCTATATCTCTCCATCTCTAGGCGTATTCTTTAAAAGACTCATTTGCCTTTTTCCCTAGATTCTGTAAAGACAAACGATCAGGAGCCAAATCGATAATGTGTCGATATTGATTGATGAAGTCATGAGCCATATCGCTCCAAGAGTGAATGTGGGTCCTATCCAACTGAACATCCAACTGAACATACCACCTGGCAGCAGAACCAGTAAGGCTATCCTAGAAGACATGCATCAAGAGTTTTTCATCATGTGCATGAGCTGCCATCTTTCTGCAATACATGGTGATATGGGTTTTGGGGCACTTTGTACCGTCATATTTTTCAAATTTTGGTACTTTAAACTTATGGGGATAACCACATTAGGAACTAGGCAGAGCTCAGTAGCATCAACTGACCCATAAAAGCTAAATCTTTCCACAGCCTGTAGCCTCTGCTCTAGCATGCTAATTTTAGAGCTTTCCTCACCTTTCACCCTTATCTTTTCCTTCTCCTTCTCTTTTAAATCATCTAGATAAGGAATTGGTTCTGCTGCCTTTTCAGTGAAGACAGGATTTATATAGCTATTATACTGCCCTGGGTTGAAAGTTGATGGCATTCCAGGATGTGTTGGATATGTAAAATGTTGTGGTGGGACCTCTTGGGCAGACTGGGCTTGAGGTGGGCCAAAACCTGGAGGGTACAAAAGGTCAGTCATTTCTTACTGGCTTGTACTTCCTTCAACTCTTTTTCCTTTATTCATTTTATTAAGGGCCTCCAGAATCTTGCTTAGTTCACTTCAATCTTCTCCTGAGCTTTTTCTAGCTTTTCAAATCTATGAGAACTTTCCTCCTCCATTTGCCTTGTTCTGGATCTTGTGTTGTATGGATGAGCAGGGTTTTCACTAGATGGAGCTATCCTCGGACCTTGAGTACCATACTTATGATTAGAAATGTTATGCTGTGCCTTATGTATGATGCTTTGATACACAAATGAAATGTACATTTTTCTGAATGAAATCTAGTATGAAATGAATGCAAATGATTGTGTTAAAACATGATCATAAAAATAATGCAGATGCATACAATCAGACAAACAACATAGTTAGTTCCATGGATGAAATGAAAGTGATGCTGATGCATAATGTTACATATGATAAAAATAATACAAAAAGTTAAACAATCAAAATAATTAGACAAACACCCTTTTTGTGTCTTAATTTCAGGGTATATCTATCATTGGGTAGAAAGGGCTCTATCCTAGGTCTAGGCACTTTTAAGGTTCACTATATGCGGTTTTTGGGTCAAAGTCTAAAGGTCCTCAAATTGTTCCTTACATCCTTGTCCATCACAGACTAGTAAGGCACCCTAATCCTCACCCATTACAGGCTACAAGTAGAAAAGGTTCAATTTGAGTGGGAGTATTTCGCTAGCCACTACGGAGGCATTAGACCTCACAAAAGCAATAGGTACTTTACTCCCTCCTAGAGGGATGGAGCTCGGGTGTAGAGCTCATGTTATGCACATGCACATGAATGACATAATTAACAAAGCAAATAAACATGAATGAATAATAACACATATATATAGAAGGGTTTAATTTTATTCGACTTTTGGATAACACAAATTATTTGCTGGCCTG
The DNA here is from genome assembly GCF_047325235.1 of Durio zibethinus. Taxonomy (NCBI): domain Eukaryota; kingdom Viridiplantae; phylum Streptophyta; class Magnoliopsida; order Malvales; family Malvaceae; genus Durio; species Durio zibethinus. The sequence goes on along the minus strand of NC_143162.1, from coordinate 14,189,871 downwards.
ACTCTCAAGGTCCCCAGCGGAGTCGCCAAGCTGTCATAACGTCTAGATCCGGGAATCTATCGCTAGACATTGACTTTAGGGAGTCGCCACTAATCTTTTTTATCTAGGTGCGATTGGCCACCTATGGAATCTGTCCTTTCAGGGAACACCTAAATTTAAGGGTCCCTAAAAGAATAGGTTCGAGTCTACTAACCAGAATAGAGTTGGGGAGTTCGGTTACGTGTGAGGAAGGTTATAGCACCCTCACAACGCCCATCAAAAGATGGTACCAGCTTAAATTTGTGTTATCCAAAGTGCCTTAAAATTTTACCAAGTAATTAATTATTAGAAATTATTCTCAATTGACTCTAATACTTTTAGCAGAAAATTGAGAAAATTCCCTCACCTCAAGAGTATGCAAGAAAAACTACTGCTTCACTTGCAGAGGCTCCATCGTCGGATTGGTTAAAGAAAAATCAAAATCAAAATCAAAATAGAAAGGAAGGAGAGAATGACTGTTCTTGTGTGGGGAAAATTGGTACTTTCAACTTTTTCCCAAAAATATTTTTTGAAAATTTATTTTTAAGGAAAATTGATACTTTCAACTTTTCCCCAAAAATATTTTTTGGAAATTTATTTTTAAGGAAAATTGATACTTTCAACTTTTCCCTAAAATTATTTTTTGAAAATTTTGATTTTTAAGGAAAATTGATACTTTCAACTTTTCCTCAAAAATATTTTTTTCAAACTTTGATTTCCAAGGAAAATTGATACTTTCAACTTTTCTTCAAAAATATTTTTTTGAAACTTATTTTTAAGGAAAATTGATAGTTTCAACTTTTCTCCAAAAATATTTTTTAGAAATTTATTTTTAAGGAAAATTGATACTTTCAACTTTTCCTCAAAAATATTTTTTTTGGAAATTTTGATTTTTATTTAAAGAAAATAGAATAATAAAAAAATAAAAAAAAATAAAAAAAATAAAAAAAATAAAAAAAAGTAAAACAAAAATAAAAATAAAATTAAGATAAAAAGAATATTAAATAAACCTAATCTAATAAATAAAAAAAAACAAATAAACAAATAAAAGAAAAAAAAAAAAAAAAAAAACGGGGAGCGGCTCGGCTTGGCTCGGCCTAAGGAAGAGAAACGGCTCGGGGGCAGCTTGGGAAGCTCGACTCGGCTCGACTTGGCTCGGAGGGGGGCGACACGTGCGGGTCAGGAAGCGGGTTGACGCCCGGGTCGGGTCAGATTTCGACAAAACGCGCGGATCTTCAGGTTACTTAAGGCCAAAACGACGTCGTTTTGGGAGGGTATTTAAGGTCCTTCCCTCTGTTTTTCGGCAGATAGCTCCTCTCCTCTCTCTCTCTCTTCTTCCCTTTTTCTCTCCCTTATTTATAAAAACTGAAGAACTCCGGTTGAATGTTCATCGGATTCTGGAAAATGGTGTCGAAATCTAGAAAATTTCGTCGGAGGTTCACCAGAAGTTGGCCGGAAGATCACCAGTTTCTAGGATTCTTCGTCGAAAATTGGGCAGGTCACCGAAAACTTCAAGTTTGGCCAGAATTTTCACCGAAAAGTTCAAACTTCAACGGAAAATTCACCGAAATCTGGAATTTCTAGAAATTCCCAGAAAAAAAATTGCCAAAAAGCTTCAAAAAATTTCTTCTCACTCCCAGAACACTTCTAAACCTTTTCTTAGCTCTCTATACACCCCTATTCTCTCAATCAGTAGCTTTTGCTTACTGTTTTCTCTGTGTTCTTCATTCTGTTCTAGAGGTCCCTTTTATGGGGATTGATTAGGAGTTCCTGATCAATCCCAATTCCTCCTTGGATGGGAATTCAATCTTTGAATCCAATCTGGACTCTTCTGATTGAATTCCCATTCACAATGGGATTCTTCAACTTTCAATCACAGCCATCAAAAAAAGAAAACAAAAAATAATAATACTAATCAGATAATCAAGAAAAAAATCAGATAAAATTAACAGATAATTTAAAAAAATAATAAAAAATAAAATAAGATAAACCCAAAAATATATTACAAAAAAAAAAATAATAAAGATATATACATATTAATAAATAAGTAAATAGCTAAAATAAAAATAAAAGAAAAAATATACATATATAAAATAATAATAATAAAAATAAAAATAAAATAAAATAAACATATACTTACCTATTTGGGCCAGGCCCAATTGATCCGGGCCTGGACCAAATTGGGTGTCTACAGTTGCCCCTCTTTGCACATTTTCTGTGAAACAGAAATTGCGCAAAGACGTAGACACCCAATCAAGACTCAACTTAACATTTTTATTTTATTTTATTTTATTTTTTGCCCTTTTTTTCCTCTTTTTTTTTTTTTTAAATTTTGATCAAAGCTCCTCTAAACAGAGTCTCAATGACTTCGAGAAACATAAACAAAGCTCATCTAAATAGAGGCAACCCCTTTTTTTGTTTTTTTTTGTTTTTTTTTAAAGGTCATCTAAACAGAGGCACCATGACTTTGGAAAAGTAAATTGCTCTTCTAAATAGAGGCACCACGACTTTGGAAAAGTAAATTGCTCCTATAAACAGAGGCACCACGACTTTGGAAAATAAATTGCTGTGGAAAGTAAATTGTTCCTCTAAACAGAGGCACCATGACTTTGGAAAATAAATTGCTCCTCTAAACAGAGGCACCACAACTTTGGAAAGTAAATTGCTCCTCTAAACAGAGGCACCACAACTTTGAAAAATAAATTGCTCCCCTAAACAGAGGCACCACCACTTTGGAAAGTAAATTGCTCCTCTAAACAGAGGCACCATGACTTTGAAAAGTAAATTGCTCCTCTAAACAGAGGCACCATAACTTTGAAAAATAAATTGCTCCTCTAAACAGAGGCACCACAACTTTGAAAAAGTAAATTGCTCCTCTAAACAGAGTTACCACGACTTTGGAAAAGTAAATTGCTCCTTGACAATCATGTCCAAAGAAGTTGAAAGTTGTGTTTGAAGGAATTTCAGGAGATTATGCCCAAAGGTCTTATAAATCAACCCTGATACCAAAAGACATCCTATTTCAAGGATTAGGAACTTACCTGACAAGCTTTTCCTTTTTCAATTTTGCAAAATATCTTCATATCTGTCTTCTCTATGTGGGATGTTGGAACACCCTCACTTCTTGAATTCATACACTATACTTTCCTGAAAGTAGTGTATGCTATGCAAATGCATATGAATTTCAATGCATGCTATGCAAATGTTGGCCAATTAATTCCTGTTCAATGTATGGTACTCAAATTTCTCAAGCTCTTTCTTGGGCATCAAGCCTTTTGATTCTTCAGAGATCTAATTACACCACTCTTCTAAGATCAAGCCAGTGTAGCTCTTAATTGTTTCTTCCACTCATATTCTTCCTTGTTCAGTTTCTCAATACTTTGGAATAAGCTTCATCAATCGATCATCACTTGACCATCATTCAATGAATTTCTTAGTACTAACAAATTTTAAAACAAGTTTCATCCACCATCACTGGGTCATTACTCATAGGTGTATTAGCATTGACCATTCCAAAACAAACTTGTCCACTGATTGTTCTCATCATTCAATCATAACTTTCAAGTCATATTGACCAATTCATCCTTGTACTCATCACTTGGTTATATCGCTTTTCAAAATTTGCCCTATCATATTCTCTATTTGGTCACATCATATATCCTTCCAAATCATCTCTTTTAGGTCTCTACCATTTCTTCATTTTGTCACCACTATCATCTTAGATTTCTTTGCAAATGAATAGAAGACTCTTTTAAGCACATATTCATTCATTCATTATCATTTCAAATCTTGACAAATACAATGCAATCAAGCATTTTCTCAATTCATTCTAGGGGTGAAACAAAAAGAGAACACAAGGTGAATTATGGTAAAGATAATCAATGAAAATCTATTTTGGTACAAAACAAATGGGAAAGGAAATAAATTGGACATATGTCATTGGGATGGATGGTATGTCCAAATGATGAATATTCAGACAATTCTCAACATTAATCTAGGATTCTTTTTCAAAAACTCATTCCATTTACTGTTGAAGTCAACTTGAGCTTGGCGAACTTTGCCCAAGTCTTTGAGGGATCTTCAGATGTCTTTGATCTTCCATTCATGTGAGCCATTTGACTTGGATCTTTTTCTATCAACCTTTCAGGTTTTCAATTTGAATCTCCTTTTTTCATTTTCTCATTTCTTTCTTTTTCTTTTTTTTTTCTTTTTTCATCATCTTTTTTTTCTTTTCTCATTTTTCATCCATTGTTGATATCTTTCATACATCAAACTTTAGAGCCTGATTCCATTGCTTCTTCATGAGCATACCTTCGCACAACATATGATCATTCAAGTTGAGTATTCACATTTGATCCAAATGGACTTTTCAAGGTTGTAATGTAGGCCAAGGTGAAGGGTCATAAAAAAAAAGGATATAATAGGCTCAAAACATGTATTAAAAAGGTTCAAAACCAAAGGATCATTTGATACAACTTGGCATTTTGCCCCACATCATTTCACTACTTTTTTCTTTCCTCACACAAAGGATTCTCATTACTTTGCCCCAAGTCATGTGTGGCATTTTTTTTCTTTTCTTTTTTTTTTATTTTTTAGACCTTTTGTGAAATTTTTTTTTCAAAAATTGCCCCCCAGTGTAGAGGGTGATCCTTGGTTAGGGTTCTTCAGAAAAAGAAATCATAACAGGCTCAAAGGGGTAGCAATAAATGGTTTTTCGAATGGTAAAAGAAAGATGGCCATTTTTCATCTCAATTGTGAATACCTTTCTTGAACATCATCTAAAATAAAGCTCATGAATGATTACACATCTTCAAGACATATCTATTTCACCTCCGGTAACAGCCTATTTTTGCTCAAATCATCTTCTCATAATAATATGGATGAGTTCTCAAAATTAAATCCCAGAATTATTGTTATCATTGTCTAAATATTCATCATCTGAAATTTAAGAATGGGAATGTAAAGTTATGAAAGGTAATGGAGCATAGAGTAATGGTCCAGTGAAAGAGAAAAATGTAATGAAATGCATTGACTTGCCTTTATTAAAATGATAACAAGTGAAGTCACATTGCAAAAAGAAATCCAACAATAACTCGAAAAAAAATCCTAACATGACAAAAGAAACCTTCAACCAGCCTTATCTCTATTTTTTAAAATTGTCCCCCTATGCGATCAGGTGAAGAATCTCTATTGACATCTTGTCCTTATGGAGGCATTAGACCTCACGAAAGCAATAGGAACTTTACTCCCTCCTAAAGGGACGGAGCTCGGGTGTAGAGCTCATGTTATGCACATGCACATGAATGACATAATTAACAAAGCAAATAAACATGAATGAATAATAACACATATATACAGAAGGGTTCAATTTTATTCGGCTTTTGGATAACACAAATTATTTGTTACCCTGACTCTCAAGGTCCCCAGCGGAGTTGCCAAGCTGTCATAATGTCTAGATCCGAGGATCTATTGCTAGACATTAACTTTAGGTAGTCGCCACCAATCCTTTTTATCTAGGTGCGATTGGCCACCTATGGAATCTGTCCTTTCAGGGAACACCTAAATTTAAGGGTCCCTAAAAGAATAGGTTCGGGTCTACTAACCAGAACAGAGTTGGGGAGTTCGGTTACGTGTGAGGAAGGTTATAGCACCCTCACAACGCCCACCAAAAGATGGTACCAGCTTAAATTTGTGTTATCCAAAGTGCCTTAAAATTTTACCAAGTAATTAATTATTGAAAATTATTCTCAATTGACTCTAATACTTTTAACAGAAAATTGAAAAAATTCCCTCGCCTCAAGAGTATGCAAGAAAAACTACTGCTTCACTTGCAGAGGCTCCATCGTCAGATTGGTTAAAGAAAAATCAAAATCAAAATCAAAATAGAAAGGAAGGAGAGAATGACTGTTCTTGTGTGGGGAAAATTGGTACTTTCAACTTTTCTCCAAAAATATTTTTTGAAAATTTATTTTTAAGGAAAATTGATACTTTCAACTTTTCCCCAAAAATATTTTTTGCAAATTTATTTTTAAGGAAAATTGATACTTTCAACTTTTCCTCAAAAATATTTTTTGGAAATTTATTTTTAAGGAAAATTGATACTTTCAACTTTTCCTCAAAAATATTTTTTTGAAACTTATTTTTAAGGAAAATTGATACTTTCAACTTTTCCCCAAAAATATTTTTTAGAAATTTATTTTTAAGGAAAATTGATACTTTCAACTTTTCCAAAAAATTGATACTTTCAACTTTTCCTCAAACATATTTTTTTTGGAAATTTTGATTTTTATTTAAAGAAAATAGAATAATAAAAAAAATAAATAAAAATAAAAAATAAAGAAAAGTAAAACAAAAATAAAAATAAAATTAAGATAAAAAGAATATTAAATAAACCTAATCTAATAAATAAACAAATAAAAAAAACAAATAAACAAATAAAGGAAAAAAATTCAAAAAAAAAAAAAACCTGGAGCGGCTCAGCTCGGCTCGGCTTAAGGAAGAGAAACGGCTCGGGGGGCGGCTTGGGAAGCTCGACTCGAAGGGGGGCGACACGCGCGGGTCAGGAAGCGGGTCGACGCCCGGGTCGGGTTGGATTTCGATGAAATGCACGGATCTTCTGGTTACTTAAGGCCAAAACGACGTCGTTTTGAGAGGGTATTTAAGGTCCTTCCCTCTGTTTTTTGGCAGATAGCTCCTCTCCTCTCTCTCTCTTCTTCCCTTTTTCTCTTTTTTCTCTCTAAAAATTGAAGAACTCCGATTGAATGTTCATCAGATTCTGGAAAATGGTGCCAGAATCTGGAAAATTTCATCGGAAGTTCGTCGAAAGTTGGTCGGAAGATCATCGGTTTCTGGGATTCTTCGTTAGAAACTAGGCAGGTCACCGAAAACTTCAAGTTTGGTCGAAATTTTCACCGAAAAGTTCAAACTTCGTCGAAAAATTCACCGGAATCTAGAATTTCCAGAAATTCCCAGAAAAAAAATCGCTAAAAAGCTTCAAAAAATTTCTTCTCACTCCCAGAACACTCCTAAACCTTTTCTTAGCTCTCTATACGCCCCTATTCTCTCAATCAGTAGCTTTTGCTTACTGTTTTCTCTGTGTTCTTCACTCTGTTCCAGAGGTCCCTTTTATAAGGATTGATCAAGAGTTCCTGATCAATCCCAATTCCTCATTGGACGGGAATTCAATCTTTGAATCCAATCTGGACTCTTCTGATTGAATTCCCATTCACAATGGGATTATTCAACTTTCAATCATAGCCATCAAAAAAAGAAAACAAAAAATAATAATACTAATCAGATAATTGAGAAAAAAATCAAATAAAATTAACAGATAATTTAAAAAAACTAATAAAAAATAAAATAAGATAAACCCAAAAATATATTACAAAAAATAATAATAATAATAATAAAGATATATACATATTAATAAATAAGTAAATAGCTAAAATAAAAATAAAAGAAAAAATATATATATAAAATAATAATAATAAAAATAAAATGAAAATAAAAATAAAAAAAATAAAAAAAAACATATACTTACCTATTTTGGCCAGGGCCCAATTGATCCGGGCTTGGACCAAATTGGGTGTCTACATCGAGTTTTTAGCTGAATTTTTTTGTGCATGCCAACAAAAATACAAGGATCACGTCTACCAAGTTTTTTTTCCAAAAAGCTTCCGAAAAAATTGTAAAAAATCTCGAACCGTAAAAAGTTTCAAAAATCATGAAAAATAGAAAACGAGTCGTCTTGCCATAAAACTTCACGTCAAAGCTTAAGGGACCATTGTATGAATTTCCAAGCCATAAAAATGGCATTGGCACACAGAAATATGAAGATGTGCCTAAACCCACCTACCACCCTATCGATCCACGGCTTGCGCATCCCGTCTCTATGGCTGGCGTAGTAACCGCCCGCCCGCCCGCCCGCCTGCATGTTTCGTCGGTTGGCTTCGGCATACGGAGTTCATTCCCAGTCTAAGATTGGACCAGATAGAGGCTTACGGCAGTAGGATCGATAGAACACAGAGGGGGATCCAGTCGATCCCCGGCTTGCGCATCCCGCCCCTCCGACGGACTAAGCGCCCGCACGTTCATTTTGTGGATTGACTTACGCATACGGAGTTCATTCCTAGTCTAAGCTTACGGAGTTCATTCCCACTCTAAGATCGAACCGAAATCGAGGGTTGCGGTAGCACATGCTGGGCTTGACCATGTGCTGGTGCCGCATTTTTCTTCGTCGGGGCACCATCGCCGGAGCATCACCGGAGAACCTGACCGACGACATTGGGGTTCCGACGATCGGGGAGGCCGGGGGGGTGTACGCACATGATGTGTGATG